>NC_062562.1:152184681-152474681 GCF_022837055.1 Prionailurus viverrinus
ATTATCTCTAATTCTGAAATAATATAAAATAAATCTGAAATTAGAGAATGAACGAGAGTAGTTCAAGTCATTTTAAGTTGGTGCTGTATTGTATGGAGCTGAAAGTGTTCTAATGAAATGAATCTTAGGTCTCATGCAGTCACTTATTAATAAACATTTCACTTATTTCTTTATCTGTATCACTAGGTCAGTGACAATATTGTGCACTATTTCATCTAGAGCTGCTAGACTTTATCCAGACAGTATGTGAGGGATATTCTTTTTTTTGAACTTAAAAAAATTTTTTTTAATGTTTATTTTTGAAAGACAGAGTGAGACAGAGAGAGAGACAGACAGACAGACAGAGTGCGAGCAGGGGGAGGGGAAGAGAGAGAGGGAGACACAGAATCCGAAGAAGGCTCCAGGCTCTGAGCTGTCAGCATGGAGCCCAACATGGCTCGAACCTGTGAGCAGCGAGATCATGACCTCAGCCGAAGTCGGACGCTCAACTGACTGAGCCACCCAGGTGCCCCTGTGAGGGATATTCTAAGACATCATCTAACATCTGGGGATGTATACAACAATGGAACAGTTGGCTTGTAGAACAGTTCTACAGTAGAACAGTTCTACTGTAGAACAGTTCGTAGGCTTGTGCCCTACGAACATGGAAATTCTCGTAAATGTAATTTAAAAAAAGGATTCTCCTCAAAAAAGGAAAATGTATGGTCCATGTACATTTATGTATGTGGCACAATCAAGTACATTTTTGACAGGAGAAAACTTCAATTCTGATTGTGCATTAATGACAGTGGAATCTTCTGTGTGAAATATACAAATTAGTGTCTGACTCCCTACAGTTCACGTGCTGCTTTCCATTCACAAACAACACCATTCTGTTGCTGCGTCAATCGTAGGACATGTTTCCTTCTCACCGTGCTTTAGATCATGACGCCAGGTAGGTTGGCACAGTGGGCTGGAGGAAGAGTTTTGGAAGCCATTCCTTCACTGGGATGGCTGGTCACAACTTAACAGAAATGACTGGAAGCTGCCTAAACATATCCTATGAAACCCAAACTTGGTGTGTCCCCAACTCAACTTCTTGGCCAAAAAACAAAATGATTCACGATTACACCAACATTACCCGGCACGGGAAAAGATGTAACAGATGGCAAATCAGGGTGGGAAGAAATAGTATCTAAACGATTGCAGTTTAAATATTTCTTATTTGCAAATTTGACAAGAATACGTGATCATATCGTACGTGGCCAGGTCTTCTCTAAGGGGCCTGTAAGGTGCAACCCCCATTAACCTCACAGGGCACTTCATTCTGGGGGCAGATCTGTCTCTCTCTTTCCTTTTTCTCTCTTAAGCTCACTCTGCAATGGCCATGGTGTGATTTCATCCTTTCAATGTGAGAGATGACCGTGGCTTATTTTGGGAAAGGAAGGCCATGGGATAATGGAACAATCGTCTAAATGTGGCACAAACTTGGCCCTTCCATGGTTTTAAGGGCCAGTGAGTTCCCGTTTGTGAAGTGACTCTTAATTGTGCTTGTCAGCTCTTTCTAGCATTTTCTGTAGGAGGCAAGGTCCAATACTCCCACCACAGAGAGGCAGTGAAGCACAGTTAGGTTAAATAGGTTTTCCAAGTTTATATGGGCTTTACCGGCTGCAGTGTTTAGGGAATGCTCTGTTCAGTAGTTATTTAATGTAGGACTTCCCAGAGCCTTTGAGATGTTAATATAACATCAGAGTTGCTGCAAGAAGGGATTAGGGTATGCAGCATTTCCTAAATTTATTTGATCAAGAACCTTTCTTTTTTTTTTAACCCATAGGGTCTCTGGACCGTGTGGAAAAATTCACTGTTGTGTTTCCACTTTTCCATCAGCCACCACCAGGTGAGGAGTTGAGTCTGGCAATCCTGCTTGAACCAACTAAGAATAAGCCTAAGCACATAGAAGAAGCCTATCGTGTTCAATGACAATACAGTTTTCATTAGAAACCTGTTCCTAATCAAATCACGATTATTCATGAGTCTGCGATGACAAACATTTATGTAGATTTGTTGGTAGATCTTATTCGGAACAAGGTTTAAATTAATTCAAGCAACTCAGTACTCAAAATGATGATCTTTTTGATTCATCTCTGCTGTGGATTATAGACCCTCAGAGAAATCTTAGACATTTGTCCCTGCTGTGCTCACGATGGCCCATAAAGGCATGAAGCCAGGTATGAAGGTGATTTACTGGGAGGAGAGAGCTGAGTTGAGTAAGAGTCAACCAACATTTCTGAGAATGAAAGGCAGTGGGGGGAGGGGTAACACGGAAGTGTGATAAACAAGAGAGGGCATCCACTCCCAACAGTGTCAAGGTTAGGAATGAAGGCCATTAGACAGCCGTGCTGCTGACCAGTCACCACGGAGCTTTTAACTGGAGGCAGTCTATTCTGCGACCCCTTCTTACCACCGAACCCAGCTCCTTCTGCTCCCATTGATCCATTGCAGCCCGGCTTTGCATGAAAACCATCTCTTATCTTCCTAACTGCAACTTCTGCCTTAAGTATTTTTATTCCAGTGTATCTTCCTCACTGCTGCCAGAAATACCTCCCCAAAATGCAAACACAATCATACTCTGAACATCCGCCTAAGCTCTTTGGAGAAAAGCTAGGGTGCTTGTGTAGTGGGAAGAGAAAAGGGAGAGAAGAGAGAGAAGTTGACCAAGGCTCTGATCATGAGGATGTATAGTGTGGGCCACGTTCCAGGCAAAGGCAGAGGTAATCAGTGCTCTAGCATCGCTGCATATAATATGCATGTGTCCCTGCGTCCTGGTACCTGCTAAGCTTCTCATTTGGATTTCCTTAAAAGTCATGAGTTAAGACAAACTATTATAGAGGAATAAGCCAGTTTCCTTCCAGTGTGTATCTGAGCCTCATCATCCTCAAACAGCCACAGTGTGAGGTGCAGTATATGCTTGCTTGGGTACCATCAGTCATAATTCCAATTCACTTTCCCCATCCCCAATTTTCCTTAATGTCTTTTTTTTTTTTTTTTTTTTTTTTTTTTGCATGAAGGAAGAGTCTCTCCTGGTTTGGCCTGGCTGGTGCTGGGACACAAGGCTTCTGAACCTCCGTTTCTGCCGTGGAAAGAAAGGGATGGGAAGAGAGGTGAAGAAAGAAGGAAAAAAGGTAGTAAATAATACCTGTGCTCTATGCTCTGGTGAAGATTTTGACAAAGGTTTCTAGCCAGAATTAAGAATATGGAGGGGAAAAATATAGATCGAAGGGGTACATGCACTCTGATGTTCATTGCAGCATTATCAACAATAGCCAAATGATAGAGAGATCCGAGATGTCCATCGACTGATGAGAGATACATGGTGTATAGATATATACAGTGGAATATTACTCAGCCGTCAAAAAGAATGAAAACTTGCCATTTGCAACAACGTGGGTGGAGCTAGACTGTCTTATGCTAAGCGAAATAAGACAATCAGAGAAAGAAAAATGCCAAATGATCTCACTCATATGTGGAATTTAAGAAACAAAACAGATGAATATATGGGAGGTGGGGGAAAGTGGGAGGGAAACACACCATGAGAGATTCTTACCAATAGAGTACAAACTGAGGGTTGATGGAGGGGGTTGAGGGGGGAGGACTCGGTGGGCGATGGGTACTAAGGAGGGTACTTGTTGTGATAAACATGGGGTGTTATACTGTCAGTGATGAATCACTATTTCATCACTATTCAGTGATGAATACTGAAACCAGTATTTCAGTGGATGTTAACTAACTAGAATTCAAATAAAAATTTGAAAAGAATATAAAAAAGAATAAGGAGAGAAATGAATGAAATTCCAGGTTCAAGGAATAATTTTAGGAGAACACTTTTGGGGATGCAATGGTATGTATTCAAACCTTGCTCTCCCGAGGTTCCAGTTAGTGCTGTGAAACCACCTTCCTGCTTGAAGCAGGCCAGATTGTCCATTAGCAAACACAGTCATGTTCTCTAAGTGATTGTTGCAGTGCTAGATATGACCGATTAGGAGATACTCTCTGTTAGGAGATTAGAGCATTATTACCCAATTTTATGAAATCACCAATGGGAAAAATGTGTTGCTTCTAAAACATTTTTCCCAGAAATTGTTGTTTCCCATAGAATTGCCCGGACAAGTTCCCATCTAGAGGGCTGATGTCCAGGCTGGAGAATATTAAGTGGGTTGGTCTTTTGCTTTAGCACATGAGTTCTCCAGTACTTGGGTCACAAGGATAGCAAATTATGGAAGGGCTTCTATCAGCCAGAGAAAGGAGAAAATGCAGGTAAAATAATCTGGTTGTTGGTGCAGGAAGAAGACGAAATGCAGTCGTTTCTCTAACAAAGATATTTGCTCCCCTGCTATTAGATTTATACCGCTACTCAGTATCTGTGCCTTCCAGCATGTACACTTTTTGCTTAATGTCGAATAATCACACAAATTTTACTTATTTTTGAGGGGGAGAGAGAGAGAGAGAGAGAGAGAGAGAGAGAGAGAGAGAGAGAGAACACAAGCAGGGGAGAGGCAGAGAGAGAGGGAGACACAGAGACACAGAATCTGAAGCAGGCTCCAGGCTCCGAGCTGTCAGCACAGAGCCTGATGCAGGGCTCGCGAACTGTGGAATCATGGCCTGAGCTGACGTCGAACGCTTAACCGACTGAGCCACCCAGGCGCCGCGTGTCCAAATTTTAAATGCCTGTGAAAAACAAGCACAAATGATGATTTGTGCTACCAGCAGTGCAAATTGCTTAGCTAAGGTGACGAGCATATGAAGATCCATGACCAAGTTTGCACACATGCAGATAGTTACAACTTCATCATAACAGGTGACAGTGACAGGGACTATATCTCGTTGATGATGACATCAGTTAGAAAATGCATCTCAGTTTCAGAGACATTGAGTATGTGAGGGGAAACAGGCATCCAGTTTTAGATGAACTGTGGTAGTTACAGATATATGGGGTGACAAAGTCCTGCAAATATTTTCTAATCACATGGAATGAAGCTGAAGAAATCTTGGCCCGAGCATATTTGACTTTAGGTGAATATATCTCTAATTCTGAATGAACACTGACTCATCGCAGCTGCTCAGTGAGAGCCTTTTTAAGAAACAAATGGGTAACTAAGGTTGATTTTTCTCCCCCGAAGGAGAAGGCAGAGTGTTGTCATTGCTGCTGTGGATTTATAACATGACATAAATTAAGTGTGGCCAAAGAAATATCACCAATGAGCTCATACTTTCAATATGATTACTTTTATTTTTTTATTCTATCCTGATGTTTATATATGTACCTTCTTAGTTTTAATACTTGTAATTATAATAAAGAATGTAACATTTTATACATTTCCCCTGAATGTTCTATCAAGACAGTATAATTATCATTTTATCGCTGTGTAATATTCCATTAAATTATGCACAATAATTTATTTAAAAATTCCTTAATGCTATACAGTTAGATTGATTTTGGTACTTTGCAATTTTAGATTGAGCTGCAAATAACATTATTGTGCAGTTGGTTTTTCCTTCTGTTGAGTTATTTCCTGAGGAAACATTCCCAGGAGTGGAGTTTTTGGTCGAAGGGAATGATACATTTTTATAGCCTCGGTATAAATTGCTATAAGAAATGTTGTAATAAAATTTCAGTGGCAATTTCTCCTTGAAGCTTCTGTAGGACAGGGGACTGTTTTAGCCACTTTATAATACTTGTCTTCTCCATTTTCTGGGATGTATATGTCATTGGAATCATGGCTTAAGAAGAGAGGGAAAAATGGATGATATACATTGCTATGGCTTAGTCACCACAGGATTCCCCAACTTTCTTACAGCCAGGAAGCTATAGTTCAGCTCTTGCCTCTGCTTTTCCAACTTTCTCGGCCCTCTGCAACTGGATAGAGAGCTCTACTGGGTTCTGAGTTAAGTAACTATTAGGTAATGCACAGAGCAAGATTCCTTTTGAATCTTTCAGAACTGGATGGGAAAAGGGAAACTTTGTTTAAGAAGGCTGGCTTGGTGGGGCACATGGGTGGCTCAGTCAGCTGAGCATCTGACTCTAGGTTTTGGCTCAGGTCATGATCTTGCAGTTCTTGAGTTCAAGACCCACTTTGGCTCTACCTGGGGCTTGCTTGGGATTCTCTCTCCCTCTCTGCCCCTCCCCACTTGCTCGCTTGCTCGCTCTCTCTCAAAAATCAATAAATAAACTTAAAAAATTTTAAAAAAAGAGGGCTGGGTTGGTTACAATGGAATTTGCATGATTACTTTATGGAATTTCTTTAATTCAGAGGGTCAGAATACTGAAGTTTGTTGTGTTGGATTCAAGATCACGTGTATAGTCCCAAGTTATAAAAACAACAGCTACAACCACCAAATTTAGACTGCAGCTAAAAGTTAAGGGCACTCGAAGGCTATATATGAAAATCATGGAGCAGACTTCAGGATAGAAACATGCCCTCACTGGGCTGTGTGCCATTTTGGAAGTTTTTTCATAATACTTTAGTTTATGTCTGGGCTTCTATCATATTCTCCTCATGGCACTGAGAAAGTCAGTAACTAAAGCGATTGAAATATTTGTTTCCTATAATAACCAAAGGAAAAAAAAACAGGCATTACATTTCCTGCAGTTCTTACATGGGCTGTGTTCTTCCTGTAGGAGAGAGGCTCCATTGACCTATCTGTTGACCTAACGTAAGCACGCTCATGCTTGGAAATCCTTGTCTCCGTGATATTTCTCAAGTCCGAGTTACAAAAGACATTAAGCTTCTTTTTGGGGAGAAGGCTATGTAGGGCCAGGGATGTCATCTGTAGCTACGAGAAAGCAAAACAAAACTATCTCTAGAGGATGTCATTGTGGTCATTAGGACATGGAACTCGCTGTTTGCTAACTTGTGTTACAATTGTCATTGTGCTAAATCTTAAAGCCTCAAAGCACAGTGTGATGTCGGGTTATCCTTGAATATGTTATTATTGATGTTCCTTGATGTGTATGTCTTGATGTGTTATTATCCTACAATAAGGAAAAGTAGGGTACTCTTAGCAAAAGAAGAGGAAGGGATTCTGGGTAAACCCAACAAGTGGTCATTATAGGGGTGGTTCTAAATGCCAGTAAGATTCAGTAAAAAGACGAGGTGGCCTTTCCTAGTGTTTTATTTTCTTTTGGATATGCTTTGCATTAATTCCTCTGTATTCTGACATTTTGAGTCATGTGTTTAGGAGACTACTACATTGTGTACTCTGTCTTGTACATAAATTAGTGTAGCTTTAGATCAAAGGAAATGAAACCCATCATCTTTTTTTTAGTGTTTGGAATGATTTACCAGTTCTTATAAGAGCCTTGGTTTGTGGACTCTGATGTAATGGGATTCATGTCCACATAGAAGTTAATTCTGTAAGTTTGTAGTTGATACTCAGTGGTGTCCACGCCGGAAATAATAATGATTTTTCTTTTCTTAGCCCAACCTCTGCTTAACATACCAGCATAATTAACAGAGAGATACACCAACAGCTCCAACTTCAAAGACTTTTCTCTTGAGAGAGATTTAGTTGCTATGCTATGTGAACCTTTATATGCCCTTATTCCTAGTTGTGGATGCATGAGACCAAGTGGCTGCTCTTTAAATTTTCCCTAAGGAGTCATGAGCTTGTAGCTCACCAAGTAGCCAGTTTCCTGCTGGAATAAACTTCCCTGTTTTTTTAGTGATATGCTTTCTTAAGAAGTGTTGATTACAGAACTTGTTAGCCACTGGTAAGCACGTTCGAGATTCTTGATTCTAGCCACACACTGAGAAAATGCAGGAAGAGACATGTTCTCTGAAGTTACTGACTTCTGAGTACACAGCCTATGCAGAGTCTCCTCAGAAATACTCGGTTTTCCTGTGGTCGTGTTGAGAATTTGGACTAAAGCGTGATTGTTCTGTTAACTCTGGGGAAAGGAAAAAATGGGTATGTCATGGGAATAGATGTCTGACCTGTGTATACACAGGAACACTCCAGTTTTCAGTAGGATTGCCCGAAGTGGAGTTCAGCCATTCCTTTCTGCCCTCCTCCCTCCCTTGTATCCTGCCTTCCTTCCTTCCTTTCTTTCTTTCGGCGGAGTAATGAACAGCTCTCAAGCCGAACTAGCTTAAATGGGTTCAGAATGAGAACTAATCGGTATCTGAAACAATAGTGTTACACCCCATTGCTTAAGATAAATGATACCTCATGCCACAGAGTAGGAGATTTTTCCACAGTTCATGGAGCAGTTGGTCTTTATGTCAAATTCAGCTTAAAAATAAACTGTAATTTAAAAAATGCAAATTCTGAGAAAAACCTTAGCTAAAGGGCCGGCCACGGCAAAAGAGATAATTTGCCAATGTTTTGCATTAAGATTCAAGTCCTAAGAAAGAGGTGGGCCAGGGGGAGATTTCTTTTTGATTTGGAGGATCTTTCTTTTTTCTGAAAACATAATGCATCAGCCAATCCCAAATTCTGTCTGGGCTGAAATGAAGAGGAAGAAAGCATATGCAACGGTCGCTCAGTCACCTCTATGAAAACGGTTTTGTTTTTTCCCAGAGAGCAACCAGCCTGTCCTGAGTCAATAAGTCTACTTAGTGGATGGGGGTGAGAGCTTATGGATGAAATATCTGATCTTTGCCGTCTTCTCTTTATTCTGCAGAGAGGTTGTACACGTGTGGTTTTGTTTATCCTCTTGGTGGTCACTTTTACAGCTCAGTTGTTTCCCAATTGGGTAATTCCTAACATACACGCGCGCACACACACGCACGCATGCACTAACTTACCTGCAACCTCTTTCTTCATAGTTTCTTCTCAGAAATTTCTCTCATCTTTTACTCTGTTACTGCCTTATCCTTATTCCACTGATGAGCTAATAAATGACACTTCTATTTGATGACCGTAAGCATGTTTTGATGGCATCCACTCATCAAGGAAAAAGTAAATCTTAAGTTTTGAGATGAAATAAGACATGAAAAAGTACCATCAACCCTTAAGATCATGTGTTCTAGATATTCTCTGTCTAATATTATTTACCCTCTCTATTAAACCTGTTTTTCGTCAAGCAACCTTTAAGAGAAAAACAGTCTTGCATCAATTGTATTTTTCATCTTTGCTTCGTTCCTAGCATTATGAAAGTATTACATTTTGTGATGTTTTCATTACAAATTTCCATTTCCACACATAGGGTTTTGTGGGCACCTCTGACAATCTAATTATCAAAACTATGGCAAACACAATTAACATTGTTTACTTCCACCTAGAATAGTGCTTATAGCTCAATGAATGTTTGTTAGATAAATTTTTAAAATTCTGAGTGAGTCTCAAATAAATGGATATAGAATTGAACTACAAGACTACATTCCTTCTGTAAGTTCACCTAGACTGTTAAATTGAAATCAGGATTCTGATGGTCCTTAAAATATCCAGGATTAAATTATCAACTTTAAGATAAAAACCAGTTATAAATACTTACTAGATAACAAAATATCACACATTAGGTATTAAATTGTTATTTATTTTTTAAACTGTTTATTTATTGATTTTGAGAGAGACAGAGAGGCAGAGAGAGCTGACAGTGCAGAGCCCATACGGGGCTCGAACCCACAAACTGCAAGAACATGACCTGAGCTGAAGTCAAGAGTTGGATGCTTAACCGACCGAGCCACCCAGGAATCCCTTAGCTGTCAAATTTTTAATATAAAAATTGAAAATTCATACTCATTCACTGTTAATGACTATGGCCACCACTTAAAATATATATTGAGTATATCAATAGCTTTGATTATATGTTTATAAATAGTACTTATAGATTTACGTATTTGAAAACTAGGGGTCTTAAATATCACAGCAGATAACTTAGTTACTTTATAGATAATAAGTTATAATTAAAATACCTTGAATGTTTACCATTTGCTGGGGATCACATTAATCGCATGATATGTGTTATCTCCTTTAGCCCTCACAGGAACCCTCTGAAAAGGAGAAAGAGACCTGCAGGTTAAAATTATTCATTTGGGGTCACAGACCAGAGTCACTTAATCACAAACCTGAGATTTAAGCCACAGTCCTCCTGTGACCATGAGCCAGGCACTCTCCATCACACCACACTGCATATGTAACATCGTTAGCAGATTTAAAGCTATTTCTGTGCGGCAGAGTCTGTGAAACTCCATTCTATCCTTCACTGTCAACCTGGGGTCTAACATGATTAAAGTTCTCTCTGTTGAGACAAATAGGCAACAGAAAGCATGCGTAATTAAGTTTTTAAACAAAAACAATAACAAGAAAGAAGAAAGAAAAGAAAAAAAGAAATTAATAAAAGGGTGAACCCCATGACTGACATGGAGAGTGAGAATGCTAGGATCAGTGCTTAAAGGAGGTTATAACAGACGGTTATGGGCAAGTGGTTTTGGTTTAGTTTAATGGGATAGAATTTGTCTCCATTATATGCATGTAGCTTTCTCTTTGAATAAACTAGCTAAATGTTGGTTGGCACCATCAAGGTGAGACTTGATACTTTTGATTTAGTATAAGCCAAATTGGACTTCTTTCCATTGTATATGTCTACTGAGAAAAAAAAAACTCAAGTTTAAATTTTTTTTTAATGTTTATTTATTTTTGAGACAGAGAGAGACAGAGCATGAATGGGGGAGGGGCAGAGAGAGAGGGAGACACAGAATCGGAAGCAGGCTCCAGGCTCTGAGCCATCAGCCCGGAGCCCGACGCGGGGCTCGAAGTCATGGATCGCGAGATCGTGACCTGAGCTGAAGTCGGCCGCTTAACCGACTGAGCCACCCAGGCGCCCCCACAAAACGCAAGTTTAATGGCACTAGTTGACTCTCCTTTCACGAGAAACTAGGCCATTCTGTTATGCCAGTTTTGAAATGTGGGTTTTTACGGCTGTAACTAAAGATGACATGCCAGCACAGGTCCACCCTTGGGGCCAGGTTCTTACCATTACACGGCAGTAAAGGATGAGCAGAGATGGACTGAAGTTTATCTTATTTAGTACATTTGGCTCATTTAAAATTTTAAAATGCATAAGTCAGATTTACAGGAGGAAATTAGCAAAACTTGTAGCTGATTTATAAAACCAGATGCTGTAATGAAAAACTGTGTACAGCGAGTCATTTAACTATGTTTATTTAATAAATTATTTTCAGTCTCTGGACCATGGTTAATAAGTATGTATTACATACTTTTTATTGCTAATTACAATTGAATTGAAGAGGTAGAATATTAACAAAGCCTTTCTTGAAGTAGCCACTGGGAATAAAAGGCTCTGATTGACGTCTGTGAAATTACTCATACATTAAGACACAGCTCATGTAAAAAATGTGACAGCACATTCTTTCTTATACCTTCTGTGAGGTAAGTAACAAGATCAGAAAAAACAAAACAAAACACTGAAAGCAGGTTAAAAGCTCAGCTTTTCCCCTAACTTATTCTTCATTCACCATGTCCATTTAATTGTTAAAAATATAGTGTCTTAGTGCTGGTGAGAGTGGTGAACAAGACAGAAAACATCCCAGCCCTCCGGCAAGTGTACAATTTATAAAGGAGAGTAGATTTGGAGTACATGATCATGAGTGTCATACAGGGTATTACGGGAATAACAGGGGACAAAACCCAGCCAGATGTGGGACAGAGAAGATCAAGGGAGGCTGAGGAAGTGCTGGCTAGATGTAGGGAGTGGTAGGTAGAATATTCCTGGCCTTTGTCAGGGCCTAAGGTGAGCAGCAGAATGTGAGAAACCGTTACATTCTTATGTCATATGACTGAAGCACAGAGCCTCAGGGGGACCATAGGCAAGGTGGCCCTCTAAGGCATCCCATGAAGGATTTTCAGCAATCCCACTTCCTGGTATGTAGCCAAAGGAATTGAAATCTGAATATCAAAGAGATACCTTCACTCCCATGTTGATTGTGGCATTAGTGACGATAGCCAACACAGGGAAGCCACACGAGCGCCCAGATAAATGGATAAAGAAAACGTAGTATAGACACAGAGTGGACTCTTATTCAGCCTTGAAAAAAGAAATCCTCCACTTTGCAACAACATGGATGGACCCGGAGGATGTTATGCTAAGTGAAAGAAGCCAGACACAGAAAGACAAATATGGCACGATTTCACTTATACGTGGAATGTACAATAGTCAAACACATAGAAGCAGAGTAGAATGATGGTTGCTAAGGATTGGTGAGGCATTGGGGGGGAAATACTGATCAAAGCATATAAAATTTCTGTTTTGCAAAATAAATAATTTCTGGAGATCTGCTATACAACATAGGTTTATGTTGAACAATTCTGTACTGCATACTTACAAAATTCGCTAAGAGGGTAGATCTTACGTTAAATGGTCTTACTGTAAAAGAAAAGACCCCCCCCAAAACAGAAACACAAAGCAGGGGACAGGTGGAAACTTTTGGAGGTGATGTATAAGTGGCTATGGCATTGATAATTATTATGGTTTCATGGCATATACTTATCTCCAAAGTCATTAAGTTGTATACATTAAATATCTACAGCATCATATGTGTTAATTATAGCTCAACAAAGAGGTTACAAAAAAGAATTACAAAAAATTTTTTTCAGCTTTAACCTCTAACCCAAAGGGAAGCCATTGAAGGATTCTCCAATGTTTGGGAGGTTTGAATACGAGAAGAAATCATTTCTTATCAACTCCTTTCCAGAGTGGTCTAGGGTGGGAATCCATTTTGAAAGATATGGGTGGTCACTGTTGAAGAAACCTTCAATAAGGAGCAAATAAGTAGTATTAAATATTTAATAAATAGTAAATTAGTGTGTGAGATAGAACTCCTTATCCATTGGATTTACACCTCAGGTTACTTTACATTTGGTCTCTAAGAACGTAAATAAAACGACATTGCCATCTACCCAAGGAAGTGCGTCTGCGATTGGACAGTTTTGAGTATTAGTTCTGAATTGGAGCAGGTATGTGTAGATAACCCAACCCCTGGATTTCTTTGGTCTTTCGATATTCTTGCTTGAAAATGTGCTCCGAAAGCAGCCAAAAAATGTGTGTTTTCATGAATAACTTCAAGTTTGGCTGCCCAAGCCTCTTCATTTATACTTGTCCTTTGACATTAATATGTTCATGTGGACAGAAATATAAAGGAGCTCATTGCTAATATCTGCTCAGGAACAGAAAGTCGAGGATTTATGAGTATGGCCCTGACCTTAACTATAGCAGAGGGCTAGGGATATTTCAATTCCCAGAATGCACACTCTTTCGAAAATGACCTGTGAACAGAGGAAATACCTTCATTTTAAACCTTGTCTCACATTATACCCTGAAAAAATTTTAAAGCAATTTCTGATAAAAAAAAAAATAGCTACATCATTACCTTAGAAATCCTTTCAATCAATCCACAAATATTTATCGGGCACCATACTTAAGTCAGGCAGTTCACTTTTTAACCCTTAATCTCTGAGTTCCAGAAATTAGATGCGTCAGGCTTCTTCACTTTATTGGTCAAACTTGGGATTAGAGAGATAAGCTTGCCCTAGGACACAAAACTAGTAAGTAGTGGAGACGGGATTTAAACAGGTCTGGCCTGGCTGTTTCAAGAGAGCATGCCATTGTCACTGCCATGTGCCGCCTGCCTCCCAGGAGTTTATTTAATATTTATACTTACATGGGCTAGATATTTTGTGGATCACCAAGCTGTGATCAGGAGATCAGTGAGGGAGATGTCCTCAGGAGATGAGGAGAAAAGTGAGGGAGAGCTGTAAATGATGAAGACATGTGCTTCGAGGGAATAGTATTCGCTATCCTGGGGCAGGGTTTAGTGAAGTTCAGCTGGCTGAGAAGAGGACAGAGTCATGGGGTAGTGGACTTCTTACTCTGTTTAGAAGGTAGTCTCCAGTAGAAGAGGGAAATATTCATACTTGCTTGTTTCCTTATCATTTGTCTCAAAATAATTAAACCTAAATGAGAAGGATTCATGAAAATCCTGGCTTCTTTCACTGATTGATGCTGTGATTGATGGTAAATAGAAAACAATAAATGTACACAAGTAGTCCCAGGCATTTTTATTTCTTTAAAAAGAAAGATGAGAACTTCTTAAACTATATTTTGCTGAAGATTAGCGTCTTGTTGGATGTTAATCAGTACTCTGCCAAAAATTGCTGGTCCCACCATGAAATAAACGTAGGAAATTCTAGAGGATACACGGTCAAACTTCCTGTTTATAATTGGTTTCGTTAGAACTTTTTTTTTTTCAACATTTTTTATTTATTTTTGGGACAGAGAGAGACAGAGCATGAACGGGGGAGGGGCAGAGAGAGAGGGAGACACAGAATCAGAAACAGGCTCCAGGCTCTGAGCCATCAGCCCAGAGCCTGACGCGGGGCTCGAACTCACGGACCGCGAGATCGTGACCTGGCTGAAGTCGGATGCTTAACCGACTGCGCCACCCAGGCGCCCCTCGTTAGAACTTTTAATGGGAACACTGTAATCACTGATTCCCAGGCACCCTAAACCCATTGAATGAGAATCTCTGGGGTGAGACTCAGGCGTTGGTATTGTAAAAAAAAAAAAATTCCAGGTGATTTTGGTATGCGGAAATGCTACTGTAATGGAACATTCTTCTAGTACCTATGCTCAGGCTGGAGGCCAGTTGCTTCTCATATCCACAACTGTTTGTCACAGTGGAGAAAAAATGATGACACATGACACAATGTAGGAAGGCTTTTGTAGCTTGTCATAGATTCGGTTCTTTATTCAATGAAAGTCAACTTTTATCAGAGAAACATCCTATGAATCACTAGTGATGGGGGAATGGGCGGAATTTCAAGAGGTAATGGAAGTAACCGGAAAGTAAGCCAAGTCTCACCTTGATTCCTGTCCACAATGCTTCTGTTTTTCAGGAAGCAGCAGCCAGGACCACCTCCCAAATCCAGTGCCCTTGGCTGCCATTCCCCTCTGTTACCCATGATGTCCTCTGCTGCAGGCCTGTGGAAGGCTGATGTCTGAGTTTCACCTTTGATGCTTTTTCCTTTGATCCTGGCAGGCTTCAGGTCATATTAAACGGGCTCTTGTTCTCTTTTAGTCTGTTCAATATGCCTGGAATTTTGTGAAATGAGTTTATTAAGGATTAGGGTTGATCTCCCTTCTCAATTCCTTCCATGGAGCCCAGTGTCTCCCAATAGGGATGCATCCCAGAGAGGAGACTCCTCCCTGGGCTTGCTCACCTCTCCAGCCACATGTCTCAGGACTGTTGCAGCCTCTGCCTTCAGCAGAGAAGGCTGTGCTCTTCTCCTCATAGTTCCTTGAGCACCACACCTTCTCTTTGCCTTAGAGCTTTTGCACAGGTGACTTTCCCCTCCTTGGGAGTGTGTCCTTTGTGCCTTCTGGCCAATTCCTATCTGACACATCTTTCTCAACTCAGGCCAGAGACTACCATTCCTGACAATGCCCTCCTCCCGCACCTACTCATCTGGGTTAAGGACCCCTCAGTTTTGCCACAAATAGCACCCACGACATGGTGCCACAGTGGTAGCTTACCCATATTTCTTCCCCGCTGGGTTGTAGATTCCTTGAGGGCAGGTCTGTGTTTCTTTTTTCAGTTCTCGCTTTAATGCCTGGGTTATCAAACTGCCTTCCTGAAGTTCACGAGTAAATGAAAGCACTGTCTTCTCTGCTCTTCCATACCCTGAACCCACCAGTCACATGTTCCCAGTTTCACATCCTTTGGGAGCACTTTCTCTTCTTTTCTGGAACACAATCTCTTTTCATAAATGGTATCTCCAATAGTGCCTTGTCCATATTGACACCATATTGATTTCTACTTGCTAATCCATTTTTACTTTGTGATACGCATTTTATAGAAATGTCATGTGAGTTTTGTATTCCCAAATGGCACACTTTTCAAGATGACCTGGATTCTTTCACTTCCAACTTCAACTAGATATGGAATGACTAGATATGGAATGACCATTCTGATCATATGACTCGAGCCTATGTTGCAGCCTTATTCTGTTCAGCCATGCGTACCCTTTCTCTCACTGTGCCCTCATTTATGTCTCCAGCAGTGAAATTTCTGCTTGCAAATGTCTTCATTCATTTTTTAGTTTAATAATTCAATATCCTCATTTACTGTGTATCACTCAGCACCTCTTCTAGGTGCTGGGAATCCAGCAGTAAACAAAATATACAAAAACTCCCACCCTGGTGGGTGGAGGCAGAAAGTAAACACCATAAACAAGTAACATATGTAGTGTCACATGGCAATACAGACATTGGAGAAAATTAATATGGAAGGAGGACAGTGGATGTTGAGGGAATTGCGGTTGAAAATTGGAAGACTCACTGATAATGTGGCCTTTGAGCAGCATCCTGAGGGGATGAGTCCTGTGGATATCAGGGGAAGAAAGTTCCAGAAAGAAGAAATAGCAGGTGCCAGCACCCTGGAGAGAGTATGCTAAGTGTGTAGGAGTGTGGAGGAACAGTAAGGATATCAGTGTGCCTGGAGCAGGCAAAGTGGAAGAATCACTAGGGAGGGAGCCGGGGAGGTGATGGGGGTGGACAGAGACTATAGGGTCTGGAGGTCATGATGAGAATGTCACCTACTTATCAGAACCTTTATGGGGCATCCACTGTTAGAACCAATGCCATTTTCAGTGCTTTGGAGGGTGCAAAGATGAATCACTGTCATCAGTGAGTTCTGACTCTGTAGTATGGGTACAGCCCCAATATGGGTGAGAAGCTTCTCATATCCCAAGTGCTGAAGCTAAGTGCTGACTCTCATATACTGTTGGTGCCAGTGTAAATCGATACACTATTTTCCCCCAACATAACTCAATCTGGCAAAATGTATATAAAACTCAAATACGTGTGCTCTTTGACCCAGTGGTTCTACATCTAGGCTTTTTTCCTAAGTAAATACAGAAGTATGCAAGGATATATAAGCAAGGATATTTACAATGCATTGTTTATGACAGTGGGAAATTATTCAGCAGTGAGCTTAGGCAAATGAATAATTATATATCCAACTAAGGACATACTTTACATTTATTCAAAATGATGATGTAAGTATTGATACAGAAAGATGATCATGATTTATAGTTAAGTGGAATAAAGTTATAAAATGGCAAGCGAAGGATGAATCTATCTTTATAGCATATTCAAAGTCTGTGATTTATGTATCATGGAAACCTTATGAACATGAATCAAGGTTTTAACAGTGCTAATACCTGCAAAGTGGAACTTGGGGTGATTTTCCTTTCTTCATTATACCTCTCTGTATGGTCTGATTAAATAAATGGGAAAACATTAGCGTGGCAATCAGAGAATGATTATTTCCAGTTTTTAAAAAGGGAAGTAAAGATAAATGCTCGGGCCGCCATATACCCTGTGGCCAGTGTATGTACTCCTTTTCACCTGCGATCCCCGATCACATGAGGTGGATTTCTGGGTCCCCACATTAAAAGACTTACTGAGCTTTTTATCAATCTCCTTTTTTTTTGTCTGCCCAAGTAGGGTAGATCTAAGTACACATCCTCTTGACTCTCCCTTCCTTCCACCCCTTCCTAAATTTCCTTTGACGTCAGTTTCTTCTAAGTAAAGGTGATAAACGGAAATATTGCACAACAGGAGCCATATTCATCAGCGGGACTCGCCGACTGATGAACATGCCTTATACATGCGGGGCCCTGTTTGGGACTCTGTGGTCCTGGATGAGAAAACATTCCTGGGTCCCCAAGGACACTAATTACTCATGGTTGTTACTTCTTGAATATTACTGGTGCCTATTCAGGACGTGAAGACTTAAAAATGGGTTTGTCCTGCCCCTTGCCTGTCCCCTATACAGTCCTGACTCAGCCAAGCAGAAAAAAATTAATAGTGTTCTGAAAGGACTGAACAAAAGCTATAGTTTCCCACCAATCCCCCTGGGGAGCTAGAGATGCCAGGGCTGTGGTTCGGAGGCATTAATTCTGCTTGCTTTGACTTTGCCAACTGTGTTTTATTTCTTTTTTTCTCGCTCACTGGGCACTTCATTGTAGCGTTTTGTATAAAAGGAAACCTTCAGCAAGTATTGCAGTTTCCCTCATGTGCTTAGGCAGCGAATGCTGTCAAAAGCACTCAGTATGATAACAAAACGGCTCTCATCAATGACATTTTTTTTTATTATGGATTTCCTAGCTCTCTGATAGGCTGCGCCTTTGATTTAGGCTTTCAAAAAGAATTTAATCATGAAAGAAAGCCCTGTGTGCCAGGTGAATCCTCTTGAAAGCAATTGCCTTTTATATCTCCAGGTTCTTAATCGTTCCTCCAGTCTGCTTCTGCTGTTTTATTCTCTTTTATGTTTGGATCAACATGTAAATAGCCAAAGTTGATGGCTGATTTTACTTAAGGCAGATGTAATGGAAAGGTAGAAATGAAATCCAGGCTCAATGGGGGAAGGAGAGAATATGCCATTTGGGGAACCAGAGATATAGGATGCGGATCCAGTCTATCAAAGGAGGACTGTCCATGCCTAAATTTTTGCATCGGAAATATGGGACTGTTCCATATTAGCTTTCCCTAAAGTGAGTTGCAGAGAACCGTAGTCCCATGAAGTGTTCTAAAATAGTGTTCCAAGGTCAGATAGGTTTGGGAAGTTCTATGTAGTATGCACTATCCTTAATGGCTTTGAACATGCACTAGCTCTGAGATTTTCCATAAAGGTTTATTTTGTTGAATACAGACTTTTTCTATCTTATTTGCCTACTGAACTCTTTTAGAAGAACCACTCATTATGTCCCTTTTCTCCTTTTGGGAAATTAGAAAGATTAATGAATTCTCTATAATGTAGATGAAAATATATGTGTCCTGGCATTCAAAGTTAGGGCAAAAAATTAATAGATTTAGGGGTCTTCTACTTTATATATAATTTCATGACTCTTTAACAATATACAAAAAGCAAATATGACAGTGCTAGCAATTGTTAGTTTTGAAAAGAGATTATGGGTTATGCTCCTTTTAATTATGTGTTCAGTTTCTGAGAAAGTCAGTTAAGGCACATGGAAAATGTAGATGTTAATTGTATATTCATGTGTTCATTTATTCAAGAAATGTTTTTGGAGTACTTAAAATATACCATCCATGATTCCTGGCACTTTATCTAAATAAATAGATAAAGATCTCTGTCCTTGAGGTGCCAGACTAAGGTTTAACTCAATAAATATTTATGAATTATTGAGACTCGCTTCTAATAATGTCTGAGTAAGCGCCTCTCTGACTGACCCTTCTTCAGTTAACAAGTATAAACCCTAGACAAAACAAAAATAAAACAGAACAAAAAAGCAAAACCAATGGCCAGAAGATGCTCGAGAACAACCAAATGTAGGTAGTTTCTGTAGGGGAATCAACACTTTGATGAAGCAGAAGACATGGGCTGAGTTCCCATTTTCATGGCTCATGAACTGAGTGAAGACTCAGTTTGCCCTATACATATGGAGCTCTAAAACTGTGATAGAAAATCTGAATTCTTGGTTGATGGAATCAGAGGACAAAGTTCTGGACAACACAGCCCCTGGAAAGTGATGGAACCAGAGAGAAGGAGACTGAAAGTTTGTCTATACACACATTCCAACCATCTGACTGAATCCTGAAATGAGAATGTTTAGAGCAAGTTCCAAGCATCCTAGTTAAGGATTAGATTGAAACTGTCATCCAAGAAAGAGTTTGAAGTTCAAGACCTCTCATGCTAATTGCCTGCTAACATAAACGATCTTAACAACAAAACTCTCTTTAGAGGAATAAAGCAGAATCTAGCAATCCATAATCTAAAATTATTTAACATACAAAGAATCAGGAAAGTTTGATTCATTCTTTTTTTTTTTTCAACGTTTTTTAATTTATTTTTGGGACAGAGAGAGACAGAGCATGAACGGGGGAGGGGCAGAGAGAGAGGGAGACACAGAATCGGAACAGGCCCAGAGCCTGACGCGGGGCTCGAACTCACGGACCGCGAGATCGTGACCTGGCTGAAGTCGGGCGCTTAACCGACTGCGCCACCCAGGCGCCCCGAGCAAAATCTTTAAAGAGGCTTTAAATGGCAAACTGTTAACCCAGAATTCTCTATCCAGGAAAAATATCCTTCAAGAGTGAATGCAAAATGAAGACAGTTTTCAGTAAAATCAAGAGACTCTCTTACCAACAGACCTGAACTGGAGGCAGTGTTGAAAGAAGTTCTTCAGTCTGAGAGGAAATGACAGCAAATAGAAATGATCAAGTTCAAGAGTTACCAGAAAGATAGAGTAGTCAAGACAGCATGGTATTGGCGAAAGAGGAGACACATAAATCAATGTGATAGAATAGAGAGCTCAGAAATACAGCCACACAAATATAGTCAACTGATTTTTGACAAAGATGTAAACACAATTTAGTGGAGAAAGCAGAAGTTACCCAAATATATGTATGTGTCAAAACTCAACAAACGTACACTTAAGATTTACGCGTTTCAGTGTATGTTCATCTTAAAAGGGAAAACACACACACAATAATGAACTTCAGTTAATGATATGTATATTGACAGATTTGGGGCAGGATGGAACACTGTCTTCGATTTACTTTGAAATACATTAAAAACAAGATGCATTGATGCATGGATAGAGGAATGAGCAAAAATGTGACAAAGCAGATTAGCAAAATTGTCATCATGATTTCAAGTGGTAGGGACACAGGTGCTAATAGTATTATATTTCTCTGTATATTTCTTCGGTATATTTCTCTGTATGTTTCAAGTGTGTTGTGATAAATATTGTAAAAAATATTTATGGACTGCCCACTGTGGACTTGTATTTCTCACCATGGTCCCCCAAATCAGGAAAAGGTAGTTCTTTATTCTCAAGGATCTCCCAGTCTAAGGAGAGAACAAACATATAAACAATAAAGACACTGTACTATAAATTCAATAGACATGAAAACAAGTTATTACAGCAACACAGAGAAAGGAACCCATAATCCAAACCTGGGGAGGTCAGAGGTGGTAAAGGAAGGTGCCTGATATTAGGTGAATCCTAAGGGAAGAGCAGTTTGCCACGTAATGTGGGGAAGGAGGGCAGAGGGAGCATTGTCTCCAGGTAAAGGAGGCGTCACGGGCCAAGATAAAGAAGAAAGACAGCATGAGGTGTGTAAGCACCTGCATTTTGGTGTGACTAAAGTTCAATTTACAAGAAGAAACTGGTGGGATGCTAGATATAATCAAAGGTCAGACATGTCAGTTTGGGCTTGTTTGGGGGGGGGGGCGTATAGAATGATTATAAATAAGGAAACATCATGAGTACATTTGAGTTTCCAACAGTCTTCTCTGGCAGCTGTGGGGGGTAGAATCAAAGTATGGCATCCAGAGGAGTAGTTGGACAGTTACAGTAATGAGACTTGTTCACTCTTATGTGGATCCTGAAAAAATTAACAGAAGACCATGGGGGAGGGGAAGGAACAACAACAAAAAAGGGTTAGAGAGAGAGGGAGCCAAACCATAAGAGACTCTTAAAATCTGAGAACAAACTGAGGGTTGATGGGGGGTGGGAGGGAGCGGAGGGTGGGTGATGGGTATTGAGGAGGGCACCTGTTGGGTTGAGCACTGGGTGTTGTATGGAGACTTGATGAGGCAGACAAGGGGACTCCGTTTAAGACCTAGGGAGAAGGCAAGGTCAGATATGGGTTCAAGGTGTCAGTATAGCTGATCATTGTAAAGGGTGATTTGAAAGTGAAAGTTGGCATTGGATAGTTATGCCAAGGGTGAGGGCCTTTAGCTGAAACAGTCCAGGGCAAATGGAGTACATTCCCCTATGAGAGATGAAGGGGCATGATTTCGAGTCAGGAGCCTGGCATGACTCTGAGTCTCCTGACTCAGTTGACAGAGATAGGAACAGGTTTAAAAGTGAAGATGATGAGGGGTGCCTGGGTGGCTCAGTCAGTTGGGCGTCCGACTTTGGTTCAGATCCTGATCTCACGGTTTGTGGGTTTGAGCCCCGCATTGGGCTGTGCACTGACAGCTCAGAGCCTGCTTCTGATTCTGTCTCCCTCTCTCTCTGCCCCTCCCCACTTGCGCCCTGTCTCTTTCTCTCAAAAATTAATAAACGTTCAAAAACGTTTATTGATGGTGAGGATGATGATGTAGGAAGAAGTTTGTGGTTTGTGGGTTTCTGCTCCATGGCATTTACAATCTAGAGAAAACCTGACCTTTTGTGGCTACGGGAGAGAAGCACAGAAATGGCATCCCAGCTGGATCGTAAAGAACGTAGGATTCAGATCCCCAGAAAGACACAAGGAGACGTGAGGCCAAAGGTGAGCTCTGTGCCTTGATCTCTGAAGACATTTTTTAAAGGAACTGTTTTTTGGATTCCTAAATATTTCTAAAATGGAAACAAGTCAGGTACCCGTTATTAGAAGTTTAGGGGCCCACGTGAGAAATAGACAAAAAAGACAGACATGAGATCTGTATATCTAGATCTATCTCTATTCCTATTATTACTAGATCTGGACGGGAGCAGGTGGCTTGGACCTGTGACCACAACTGTGCCTTCTAAAA
The DNA here is from genome assembly GCF_022837055.1 of Prionailurus viverrinus. Taxonomy (NCBI): domain Eukaryota; kingdom Metazoa; phylum Chordata; class Mammalia; order Carnivora; family Felidae; genus Prionailurus; species Prionailurus viverrinus. The sequence continues at coordinate 152,207,226 of NC_062562.1, forward strand.
CCTCCCTGGTTGGATCTTGGGGAGAGGAGTCTTTAAGGTAGTCAGCATGATATTCTTGTTATCCTGGGTGCTCTATAACTTCTAGGTGGAACTCCTATCCAGACAGACAATTATCCATCTAGAAGAGTCACTGCCTCATCTGTATCAAGCCCCGAGAGAGGGGCCAAAGAGATAAAGACAACATATGACACCTGACTTTTAGGTCATTATCTTGTTCACATCCAAAAAGGAAATCAACTGATGTCAGAATCTGCCTACGTATACCTGTTGGATAGCTGTTCCCATGTTGGGGAGTCCACTGTTGGGGAGTAAATAAAGCGTGGGGAGAACAGATAGAAGTTTTACTGGCGTGCCATCCCTTGCTGGAGTGAGAGCTATTTCATGGATACGTGCAGGCAGGGGGTAGGGTCCCTTCTAACAACCTTTATATCTCTACCATAACTCAGGTCCAATTTTGTTGACTACTTCAAAAAGACATTATATCCTTCATAGAATGCTCCCACTAGACTGTCTGCCTGCGAGCCTCTCTCTTTTTTCTTCACCCACTATGGTTTCTAGGCACTGACATATTCACATTTGTAGATTTACACTCGGTTACAGATTCTTTTAAGCTGTAATTTCATTTTGCTTCCATTCCTACCTGATTGATTTCATTTGAACAAGATACACCTTTGATCGCCGTCTTCATGATGAATTCTATACTACCAAGTCTCAGTGATATTTATGAGGTAAAATTGATCTTTTTTGCTGAGCCTCCAGTTCACCTTGACTTTTTACCCCAACCTATATTAAATGCATCAGTATGTCTGCTGAAACATATGTAGATTCTTGTACTTTCCCCTGTGTTCTCCTTTGAATTACCAGGCACCTTATCCACTGTTAATCTTTTTTTTTTTAATGTCAGAAGTGATGTTGACTGTCTTAATATTTTTCCCATTTTAACTGAGAATATTTCATCTTTCCTTCCAATTGCAAGTGAAAGTCCCCTAAATCAGAATAACAAATTATTTTCTTCCCAGTCATCATGATATACTTTTTGTCAGAGATATTCTATAACCTCTAGGTGGAACTCAAGGATACGTACTGTACTGCTCCCTCTTTCCAAAGTCAGGGAAGAAGTGTGTGTGTGTGTGTGTGTGTGTGTGTGTGTGTGTGTGTGTGTACGTGTGTGTGTGTGTGTATCTTCACTATAGAATTAGTGGCTTTTAGCAGGGACAGGAAAATCTCTCTCTCAAGCCTGGATAACATCACTAGAGCCTCTTTTCTCCTTACTTTTTCTTCCTTGCCAAATGAGCTGGGAATACTTCTATTTGGAAGGAGTCCTTGATCATGGAAGACAGAAGAGGACAGGGTGCCTTTGTGGTTCAGTCAGTTAAGCCTCTGACTCTTGATTTCAGCTCAGGTCATGATCTCATGATTTGTGCGTTCCAGCCCTACCTCAGGCTCTGTGCTGACAGCATGGAGCCTGGTTGGGATTTTCCCTCTCCCGCTCTCCCTGCCCCTACCCCAATCAGTCTCTCTCTCTTTCTAAATACATACATACATACATACATACATACATACCTATCTACATACATACATACATACATACCTATCTACATACATACATACATTTTTTAATTTTTTTTAACGTTTATTTATTTTTGAGACAGAGAGAGACAGAGCATGAACGGGGGAGGGTCAGAGAGAGGGAGACACAGAATCGGAAACAGGCTCCAGGCTCTGAGCTGTCAGCACAGAGCCCGACGCGGGGCTCGAACTCACGGACCGCGAGATCATGACCTGAGCCGAAGTCGGCCGCTTAACCGACTGAGCCACCCAGGCGCCCCCATACAATTTTTTTAAAAAAGAAGAGGAAGCCTGGCAAGGACAGCCTGGTAAGATACATTTGGCTCTGGAACTCTGGCAAGTGGGCTTTCTTTGTCAATGCTGTCACTAGGAGAATAGTAAGACCTAGAAAGCCAAGAAGAAAACCCTTCAGCCTCATTTTAGTTAAAGCCCAAACCTAAAAGGTAGAATAATGGCCATAGCTCATCCAGACCACTGTGAAGGAAAAAAATTACAAACCTATCCTTATATTTACATACGGGGGTTTCTGTTCCATTCTTAAGGAAGGAACAGTGTTAGAGAAATACTTCTGGCCCTTTCACCCAACTTTTTTTTTCAAGAGGAGAGTGAGACAAATTCAGCTGGTGAGGCGGTATGGAGCCCTTGGAAGCCTTTGAGTCTTCTTGATGGGGACGTGGCCACTGCCCTGTGACTCAGGTGACATGGGACATCTCCTCTGTGCAGCTTTCAGGGTTGGCAGGGATTTGCAGTTCTCTGCTCTTAATTTCAGCTTCTTCAAGGCCGTAACTGCATAGGTACCTAAGGGTTGCATACGTAACCAAACTCTAGGTTTGGGAAGTGGTAAAGGAAGCTTTGCAGTGGCCTCTGATCCGGATTTATTGCCAATTAGGCTGATAGTTTGATGCCTATGCGGCTAGTTCACTGTGTTTGTATCCTGGAGGGGACAAGGGAAAAGTGGGGATCTGGATACCAAGTCCCACCCTGAACTTTCACCCAGCTCAGCAGGATAGTAGGTCCCACTGAGGTTTAGATATCAAAGATTTCCCTAAGCATAGAGCTTTAGATTTTCCTGGGATGTATTCTGTGCACATGGATCCCTCATCACACAGTGTGACCTATTACAGTGTCAGCTAGCCACAGATCCAAGGACTTAGGATCCCTGGTGGAGTATCTCTTTCCATCAACTATAATCAACATCCCTAGCTACAACCCTGTTCTTTTTGGAACAATGGCGTTTTGGTCTAGAGAACCAAAATGTATTATTTGTATATTATAATATAATTATACAATAATACAAATTACTGCCCATATTCTTTCCTTTTTGAAACCCCAATACGATGTGGAAGACATGATTCAATCATGACCTGTCATGTGGCAAAGTGGTCCTAGACATAGGCCACCATAGTTAGAGAAAGATCTACAATAGGATGTAATAAGGGGAAAGGCATACCGAAAAGGAATTGTTACTTAGAACACGACTGGCAAAATCTGTTCTGTGAAGGGCTCACGAGTAAACGTTTTTAGCTCTGTGGGCCACCGGTTCTGTCACAAGCGCTCAACTCTGCCATTGTAATGTGAAAGCAGCCATATGCAATATGCGCATTAATGAGAATGGCTGTATATTAATGAAGCTTTGTTTAGAAAGCAAGTGGTGGGCCAGATTTGACTCATGGGGCCAGCTTACCAACCCTGTATCTAGATAGTGACATAAGAGTGAGCACTTCCTATTCAAAAGTGGTCTTGATAGAAAGGGAGAGCTTTTGGAACTCAGTACCTACCTTGCCGGCATGTTCTCTGGACGCAACTCACACCTGCTGAGTCAGCGCTCTGCTAAGCTACCCAAAGGGACATGGGATGCACCTCCAGCACTGACCCCTGTGAGCACTACGATTTATTTCACACAAATCTACAGGAATGGATAGGAGTCACAGCAAAATCTCTAGAAAGATTCGTCTGAATGGCCACAGCCTCCAATTCATCTTCTCAACTCTGGTAAACCAACTATCTCTGTCAGGCTTTGGAAGCTGTTTCTGTCAAGATTATTAGTTTTCATGTTACAAAATTCAAAGATCGCTTCTCTGTAGTCTCCTGATTCAGTCACTATGCAGTGTGTGCGTAGCTGACCACTCTGTCTCTCTTAAGACACTGTCTTCTCTTGACTTCTGTGACACTGCATTTTCTGCATTTTTGTTCTGCTTCGTTGGCCGCTCTTCCCCAGTTGTCTGTGTTGGCTCCTTGAGTGCATCACCTAAATGTCAGAATGCCACGCGGCTGGGTGTTGGGCACATGCTTTTCTCTATTTGCTCTTCCTCCATCGCTAATCTCATTAAGTGCTTTGGTTTAAATGACATTTATACTCAGTGATTCCAAAATTTTAACTGTACCTCTGGCATCCTCTTTCAGGATTCGGGTCTTATATGCAATTGCTTTTTTTGATGTTTATATTTGGATGTTTGATCATTATCTCAAGTTTAAGATTTATGAGGCGGAAGTACACCTGCATTTCCCCCAATTTTCATTATGTCTGTCGTATGGCATTATCCTTCCAAGTAAGAACCCGCCTCATTCTTCATTTTTCTTTCTCACAGGCTCCACTTCTGAACCAGAAGCAAAACAGAGCCCAAAGCAAACAGCTTCTGTCCATCTCTGCCAATGCAAATCCTCTCTCTGCTGGACTCCTCCAAATTCTCCTCTTTCCTGCTTACAATCTGGGAGCAGACAGGAAGCCATGTTTAAGAGGGGGGGTTGTTAAATGGGTGACAGGCATTAAGGAGGGCACTTTTTGGGATGAGCACTGGGTATCTTATGTAAGAGATGAATCACTGGGTTCCACTCCTGAAGCCAAGACAACACTGTATGTTAACTAACTTGATGATAAATTTTTAAAAATGGTAAACTGGATTATGACTCTGTCTGCAGAGAACCTTTCACGATTTCTTGGCACACTGAGAGAAAACCCACAGTTCTTACAGTATCTGGCCCCTCCCAGATGCTCCAATCTCACCCTCTCTTTGTTCCAGCCACACAGCCTTGTTCTGGTTGTAGCACTTACTGTAGAAGCTGTTTCTTCTGTCTGAAATGTTCTTCCCCCCAAGATCTTTGCACGACCAGCTCCATTTAATGCCTCAGTTCAAAAGTCAGCTTCTCAGGTCTCTCCTTATGAACTGAACCGTTTATCACTTCACTCACTACCCAGAGATGCTGGCAATGACACCACTGTCCTTATTTTCCTCATGACCCTCACATGATTATAAGGGAGTATGTTTCTGTGGTTATTGTGTATCTCCCATTGGAAACTAGGCTCCCAGGAGTTTCCCTCTGTATCACTGGGTGCAGGGCTTAGCCAAGAGTTGCTTCTCTGTAAACACTGGTTAAAAAATGAATGGCAGGTGCACCCCAAAGAGCTTCTTCTCTTTCTTAAACATTTACACCAGGAACATTGTTTCACAAGCAGTCAGATCTCTGCTCAGTGAGTCACCAACTCCCACAATGCATTCGTCTTCCTGTGGCAGTTGATTCGTTTCTGGATCTTTCCAGGCTGTTCCAGGCTGATCTTTTCAGGATCAGGCTACTGGATCCTGAGCATTAGGGCTGCCTCATCCCAAGAGGGCCGCTCTAGACTGTCCTTTTCCTGTGAAGCCACAGTCTTCTGCCAACTTCCTCTTGATCCCCTTGTACTTTTTCAGAATGTTTTCCTTTTGGATTTTCTACGATCGTGATACATACGTACGTGTATGATAAAGAGTCTGTGACCTCTTGACTCCAAATGGGCCAGTTCCGGTTTCACACGGTGGTCTCAGCATAATTATGAACGACCCTCCCTTTGCTCCTCCAAGTCGTCTGAGTTATTCCTACTCTTTTGTCGTGAGCCTCTGTTCCCCCGGCTTTTATCCCTCCTGGTGAGGGGGTCTCAGGTGGCATTGCATTCTCCGTTGGTCCCCAGGGAGCCCTCATCACCAACTGTCACATCTGGCCGTGGGGCTCCGGTGCGGGCTTTGCAGCCACCGCCTTCTCGTGCCAGGGCAGACGGACTAATTTATCTAGGTGAGATGAATTAGCAATTAACAATTCGCCTCCCCAGAGCTGCTGAGCCGGGCTTTGCCCAGGGAACTGCCTGCCTCAGAACGCTGAGTCATCAGCCAAGAGCCCACAGCCTTCAATATTTGCAAACTTCTCATCTCCTCTTCTTCCTCTTCGGCCAAATGAATGCCTTGCTGTTCGTGAACAGGCCTGCTAGTCAAGAATGAATTGAAATTTCTTTCTCTTTTTCTTTCATTCTTTTTTTTTTTTTTTTTTAGCCTGCATGTGTCTCACGGGCGTAACCTTCACAAATCAGCAAATAATTTTACTTGTTGTTTGTATTTGGTGTAGCAAAATCTTACGTTAGCCACAATTTCTTAGCTATTGATTTGTAGCACTGAAAATGCTTCGGTGTCCTCCTCTTGAGTAGTTTATTCATTCACGTTTCTACCACCGAACTACACTGTTCTTCACCCAAATTGGGTTCAGGTTACCTCATTTCCCAAGGGGACCCTACAATGTGGCTGATGTTTCACTGCTGCAGCTGTGATTTGACCCCGTTTGCCTCGATACTATCTTTTGAGTTATTCTGATATGATGTTGATAACATCCCCTGCCTGTGGCTCCCACCAGTATGTCTTTGTCATCATGTGGCCTCTTTAACAGGGTATCAGTTCACTTTGGGGGGCTTTTTTAGTCTCTGGACATTTGTATCCACTCTGGTTTGCGTGCTTTAACAGGCAAATGTTAATTCCATTCATCTGCGTTTAAGTAAGTACGTTCTAAGGTGCAAAGCTTTTCATGATGTGACTCGCTTCACAAACTACCTCCACACTTAATTGCTTAAAACGGTAACCTTGAGTTTGCCTCATGATCCAGTGGGTTGGTAGTTTGGTGTGAGTTCAGCTGGAAGGTTCTTGTGTGGCTCTGGCTGGGCTCCCTGAGGTAAGTGCGCTCACATGGGTTGGTTCTGAATCTGAGGCGTGGTTTGCTGTTGGCTGGAGTGAGGGGAACATGGGCCCCATGTCTCTTGTCACCAGCAGGCTCCTCTGGTCTCACTTGCATGGCTGAAAGGGTTCCAAGAACATCAAAAGGGCATGCCCAACGCGCACAAGCGATTTCCAAGCCGCTGCTTATGTCATATCTACTCATGTCTATTTGGCCAAAGGAAGACACATATGGCTAAGATCAGACTCAGCTTGAGAGCACACACGGAAGGGCTTTGGATACAGACAGCAGCATTACTGTGGCTTTTTTTTCCCCCAAAGAATTTATCAAAAGATTATACACTGAAACGTTGCCATAATTATACTTTATAATAGAATTCAGTTTTTTATTTTATTTTATTTTTTAGTTGGTCATTAAACCAGAGGAGGTTTAGTTGCAAAAGTGTGGCAGGAACTTTATGGTAAAAATCTTCTTACCAAGAGACCTGATTCTAGAGACCAAATTACAGTGAGAATCTGTTATCGTGGATTTGTTTGGTCAATTTGTTTTAGTAAACTTTATGGACTGAATTGTGTCTTCTCAAACTCATTTGTTGAAGTCCTAGTTTCCAGTATCTGAAAACAAGTTCCCAGCACCCTGGTATTTATAAACAGGGCCTTTAAAGAGGTAATGAAGGTAAAATGAGGTCATATGGGTGGTCCATAATCCAATATAATTGGTGCCCTTTATAAAAAGGGGGAGATTAGGACACAGACATGAGTTTGCATAGAGGAAAGACCACGTGAAGATTTGGGGTGAAGGTCACCGTCTGTAAGCCAAGCAGAGAAACCTCAGAAGAAGCCAATGTACTGACACCTTGATCTTGGACTTTCCAGTCTCTAGCACTTTGAGATAATAAATATGCTGTTGAAGCCACCCAGTCTGTGGTATTTTGTTATGGCAGCCTTAGCAAACTAATATGGTAAATATATTTAAATGAGAAGTCAATTAAATTATTTATCAAGTAAGCATCCAGTATTTAAAGATATGCTGATTCTCTACCCAGCATTGTATTAAGATATTAAGAGGGATGCTGAAGATTGCCAACAGGCACATGGAAAGATGCTCAATGTCACTCCTCATCAGGGAAACACAAATCAAAACCACACAGAGATAGCATCTCACGCCGGCTAAAATGAACAAATCAGGAGACTCTAGATTCTGGCGAGGATGTGGAGAAACGGGAACCCTCTTGCACTGTTGGTGGGAATGACAACTGGTGCAGCCGCTCTGGAAAACATAGGGGAGGTTCCACAAAAAAATTAAAAGTAGATCTACCCTGTGACCCTAGCAATAGCACTGCTAGGAATTTACCCAAGGGATACAGGAGTGCTGATGCATAGGGGCACTCATACCCCAATGTTTATCACAGCACTTTCAACAATAGCCAAATTATGGAAAGAGCTTAAACGTCCACCAACTGATGAATGGATAAACATGTGGTTTATATATACAATGGAATACTACTTGGCAATGAGGAAGAATGAAATCTGACCATTGGTAGCAACGTGGATGGAACTGGAGAGTGTGATGCTAAGTGAAATAAGTCCTACAGAGAAAGACAGATACCATATGTTTTCACTCTTATGTGGATCTTAACAGAAACTTAACAGAAGACCATGGGGGAGGGGAAGGAAAAAAAAGGTTAGAGAGAGAGGGAGCCAAACCATAAGAGACTGTTAAAAACTGAGAATAAACTGAGGGTTGATGGGGGGGTGGAGGGAGGGGAAAGTAGGTGATGGGCATTGAGGAGGGCACCTGTTGGGATTAACACTGGGTGTTGTATGGAAACCAATTTGACAATAAATTACATATATATATATAAGCAGTGATGCTGAAGAAAAATGCACTTCATCCATTCTTTCAAGAATCATTGAGTTTGGACTTCACTCAAGAAAAGTATTTTAGCATTTTTGTGATTCATGCACAAATTATTATTATTTACTTATTTTTATTGGGCTCAAGTTGGATATCTTTGATTCAAAGTTGATTAACAGTTGCACCTGATATGAGCTAGAATCGAAAGGGTAGGCATAGCGTTGTGAAAGGAAGGCAACGTCAAGGGTGGTTGACTGGGAGTAATCACAGTCAATGATGAGGGGGTAGAGGAGCCACTCTGTGGGGCTCTGGAACCACGAGGTCCAGGAAAGAATTCTGTTCAGCCATTGCAGGGAGCAGAGAGTTATGTCAGATAGGAGTAGGTTTTATCCCAGGGCCGTTCATTCCCTATTTCTTAGGAGGTCCAATTTGTTTTGGGGCAGCTAACTTGGGAAACTCTGGTTTTTACCTCCTGTTATCCTCAGGATTATGGATTCCTGTAAAATGCTCTACATAAACCGGCAATGTTTTGGTTCAGCTGGTATCCAGAAATGCAAAGGAAAATTACTAGGCAGAGAAAAGCTACTTTAGAATGGATTTATTTGAAGACCTTATGGTCTTATGGGAAAGGTGAGCCATAATTATTTTAACTCCAAACAGAAAAGAAGTGAATTCTTTATCCAGCAAGTGGGAACTCAGCTCAACTTTGCACAGAGACGCAGTTCTCTGTCAACATTCGTGCAGGGAGAAGAGATTGCCTCTCCATTTTTTAATGGTTATGCTGTCTCACTTCGTAGGGCAACTACTCTTAGAAACCTAGCAGTGGTTTCAACATGTCAACGTCCGAACCATCTCCCGTTGGGAGTAAAGCTGGGTGGGAGTGTGGGGAACCAAGAGCTCCGGGAAATGGTCTCTCCTGAAGCTGACAGAAGCTCGGCTTCTGAGCTTTTTCATTTCTCCCATGTGAAATGGGAAGTGTGAATAGATAGTGTGAACTGAAGAAGTAGGCAAGAATACTTGAAACTCAAACCCTAGGAAATGTTGCTTTTCCGAAGTTGCAATGTTGCTGAATCTCTCTCTCTCTCTTTTTTTAATATGAAATTTATTGTCAAATTGGTTTCCATACAACACCCAGTGCTCATCCCAACAGGTGCCTTCCTCAATGCCCATCACCCACTTTCCCCTCCCTCCCACTCCCCATCAATGCTCAGTTTATTCTCAGTTTTTAAGAGTCTCTTATGGTTTGGCTCCCTCCCTCTGTAACTTTTTGGTTTTTTTTTTTCCTTCCCCTCCTCCATGGTCTTCTGTTAAGTTTCTCAGGATCCACATAAGAGTGAAACCATATGGTATCTGTCTTTCTCTGTAGGACTAATTTCACTTAGCATCACACTCTCCAGTTCCATCCACGTTGCTACAAAAAGCCAGTTTTCATTCTTTCTCATTGCCAAGTAGTATTCCATTGTGTATTTAAACCACAATTTCTTTATCCATTCATCAGTTGGTGGACGTTTAAGCTCTTTCCATAATTTGGCTATTGTTGAAAGTGCTGCTTTCAACACTTGGGGTACAAGTGCCCCTATGCATCAGCACTCCTGTATCCCTTGGGTAAATTCCTAGCTGTGCTATTGCTGGGTCATAGGGTAGATCTACTTTTAATTTTTTGTGGAACCTCCACACTGTTTTCCAGAGTGGCTGCACCAGTTTGCAGCTGAATATGTCTCTTTCAGTAGACTTGATTTTTAGCCGTCTTAACGGGTTATACGTACCCACCATAAATAAATTCCAAAATACCTTTTCAAAAAATAATTTCACAGAGACATAGATTGTTAATGCATTACTTTCATACGCATTAAATAATTAAATAATTAGCAGAGAGTTTTTGGAAATTTGTGAATTTAAACAGTCATCTATAAAGCTCTTTCATATAGAAAATGTTTAAATGCTTCAGAAGGGGAAAGATGTCAATATTGATGAGAAAAAGTCAGCATCTCTGAGAACTCCGTGATACCCATTTCACTGAAGAACATTCTTGTATAGATAAGCAATACTGATTTTAAATGTAAAGAGTGGGGGATGAAAGTCAAAGGAAAAAGAATAGAAATTACAGACATAGAGGCTAACTTAACCAGGGCGTGACTTCTGGATGGTAAAGTGAGATTGTGAGAAAAAATGGTGTCAGCCCAAGTATCTGGCCTGGGGGACCTTCGTACTTTGCATAGTTAAGGGGCAAACAAGCTCTTCTCAAGGCAGAGTGGAATCAAGAGAGGTACAAAGGGAGAGCGGACCACTGGGACACTTTTCTGTCTTCAAAGAGAATAAAGAATGAGCTGCTGGGTGAAGCTATTCCTCTGACCACTTTTATTTTAAATTTATTTATTTGAATAAATAATACATTCTCACGGCAAAAAAAAGTATTGAAAGGTACCTGAAAGGCAGACAGTATAAAGTGTAAATCACGCTCCCTTCCCCATTCTTTGATCTTCGATCCCCCACCTCGCCTATCCATTTCGGGTTTCTATTTAGAGGTGATCGAGGAATAGACATGGGTTTTTAACTCAAAAAGAAAAAAGAAAGATGAATGGTTGCAATACTACACTAGTGATTTAAAACCTTGGTTTCTTCATTTAACATCTTTTTGGACATGTACCATTTCAGTCCATACAGAAATACCTCACTGAACAAAATGTTTCAGAATATCTATTTTATGGACATGCCTATGACTGTTCTACGGATGTAACTGGGATGTCTTCATATTGGGGGTTTTGTTTTGCTCTATTAGCTTATTGAGTTAAATGTTTATCTCATTTTTCTTCTTCAAGAAAAAAGGCATTTATGACTATGAATTTGCCTCTGATTTCTTTTACAAAAGATCTTTTTTTTATTGTAGCCTCATTGTCAATAATTTCTAAAATATTCTAAAATTTCAGTTTTGATTCTTTCTTCAAAAAATACTTTTAAAAGGTTTTTTTTTTTTTTTATCCTTTAAGGATATAGTCTTTTCATCATGCATTGGCTATTAAAATACAGTGTGACCTATTTTTAGGCTAATTCACAGTATTATTTTAACAATGACAGTTTTTTAGGAAAAGATAAGCACGTCTCATGTGCAAGTAGCCTTCTATACTGAGTCTCACCTGGCGGTGCCTGAAGAAATCTGTCATTACCATACCCTGAACCTGGCCCTGTTATTACCAGCTATCAGAATTACACAACCTCACAAGGAAATTACTGGGATTTAGGAAATGTGTACAGCAACCCCACCAATAACAATGGGGACTCCGTACAGCTAAATTATACATTTCCATGCCATCAATGCTGAATGAGATTCTGTAACTTACATAAACTAGTAATTGGTGTTTCCTGCCATGGATTCATAAATCCATTTTTTTCTTATATAATTCAAAGGACATTTTCTTCTCCTTGATGAAAATAGATCCGCTTTGGAGTGCAAGGAGAGCCTTCTCGGTACCCACTCTTAATTTGATATGTACGTTGTTCATGATTTAAGTTGATTTTTCTCATCCTATAATTTACGAATTCTCCTCTCCTCCTCCCTAGACTGCCAAGTACAATTGTTTTATTTAAGACAAACTACAAAAGTGGCCAGGAATGATTTGGCTAAGAGATTAAGCTGGACTTCTCAAAGGACCCTTCGTTCCATTGTGGCTACAAGCCATTCGTTTGCTATAGTAACCTCAGATACGTGTGCTGTGTGAATGGACGTAAAGCCTCTGCTTATGAGGACAACGTTTGGTCCATATTCAGGCCCTGGGTGGACTCTGCTCAGAGAAATGTCACTCTGCATTTCTCAAGCATTTATGTGTTTTGGTTATACCCAAGAGATGGAAGAAAAACACAAGTACCTTTTCTCTTTATAAAGGATGTAGTAATTTGTGCATCCACAGGGGAAAACAGCAGTTGACCGTGCTGGATAGCTTTCAGTAAATAAGTAGCCTTATTTTATTTTATATGTTTATTTTTGTTTTTGAGAGAGAAAGCGAGCACAAGCAGGGGAGGGACAGAGAGAGAGAGGGAGAGATGAATCCCAAGCAGAGCCCGACGCGGGCTCAATATTGCAAACCGTGAGATCATGACCCGAGCTGAAATCCAGAGTCAGACGCTAAACGGACTGAGCCACCCAGGAGCCCCTAAAAAATTAATTTTATGATTACCAAGAAACAGGTTAGTGAGAGAGCAACGGGTACAAAAAGATGAATAATGTCTAGTGTGACCCTCACTGGTTGTATTTTTCACTTATTTTTCCTTCTCCAGTCTAACTAATGATTGCTGGACGAAACCAGTTAATGGATTATAAATCACGTATTTTTCCAGGTTTCGGAATACTGTTAGGTGACATAGTACAGTAAGTCTATTAAAAATATCTAATTAAGGGATTGGTTCTATTTATGATGATCTTCTGAGCACTGCATTCTAACTGTGCCTCACAGTCATTTCCAGGCTGATAGACTAATTGGAATGAATAGCACTCTGATCCAACAATTAATTTCAAATACCGTAGCCTGTGTCCTCTTTCTGGAACAAGAAGTTTTCTTCCCTAAAGGGTTTTTTACCAACTTAAGTCCTACATGTGATTCCTGCACAAATTTACCCGAATATTCGTGAGGAAAACTGTGCATTGGAAGAGTAGGATGAAGAGTATTTCTTAAAAATTTTTTTAACATTTATTCATTTTTGAGAGAGAGAGACAGAGAGCAAGCAGGGGTGGGGCAGAGAGAGAGGGAAACACAGAATCCGAAGCAGGCTCCGGGCTCTGAGCTGTCAGCACACAGCCCGACATGGGGCTCGAACCCACAAAACGTGAGATCATGACCTGAGCTGAAGTCGGACGCTTAACCAACCGAGCCACCCAGGCGCCCCTGACGAAGAGAATTTTTATGTGTACAGTCAATCGACATTCAGTTCATTCATATCATTGTGCACCGCCAGTCGTCTCCAGCCTTTCTCAGCTTGCAAAACTGAAACTCTGTATTCATCCTACAATAGCTCCCCACTCTCCCACCCTGCGGTCCCTGGCAACCACTGGCGAAAACTTCTAAATCTCGAGTTCAGTTACCTTAATTCCATCCCCATTCCCTTTACCACTTTGTTGCGGTGGACACCATGGTACAACTTCAGCTTTTTGAAAGTTTGTTTTGTTTTGTTTCTGGTTTTGTTTTGTTTCTTAGCATCTCTCTCCCTTTCCTTCAACAGCTCTTCTGCTTCCTGGATGGCGTGGTTAAGTGGAAATTCAGGAAACTTCAGTCATGATCTTTAGCCTACTTCTCCCATTAGCACTTGTCCCCAAGACATTGGCTGTGTGTATGTGACTTTATCATGTCTATTTAGTCAATTCAGAAATTTGTTTCTGGTTCTGTGTTGGCACTCTAATCTCGAGGGTGAACACATCCCAACTCAAGACTGTCACCCTCACCTCATTCTTAGGGTTTTCAAGGATTTTATCCTGTTATCTCTTCCGTAACTCATTTATCTATTTTTATGTATGTATGTATGTATGTATGTATGTATTTTTTTTTAATTTTTTTTAACGTTTATTTATTTAAAAAAAATTTTTTAACGTTTATTTATTTTTGAGACAGAGAGAGACAGAGCATGAACAGGGGAGGGTCAGAGAGAGGGAGACACAGAATCTGAAACAGGCTCCAGGCTCCGAGCTGTCAGCACAGAGCCCGACGTGGGGCTCGAACTCACGGACCGCAAGATCATGACCTGAGCCGAAGTCGGCCGCCCAACCGACTGAGCCACCCAGGCGCCCCAACGTTTATTTATTTTTGAGACAGAGAGAGACAGAGCATGAACGGGGGAGGGGCAGAGAGAGAGGGAGACACAGAATCGGAAGCAGGCTCCAGGCTCTGAGCCATCAACCCAGAGCCCGACGCGGGGCTTGAACTCACGGACCGTGAGATCGTGACCTGAGCCGAAGTCAGACGCTTAACCGACTGAGCCACCCAGGCGCCCCTGTATGTATGTATTTTGAGGGGAGTATCCATGTAGGGGAAGGGGAGAGAGAGAGAGAGAGAGAGAGAGAGAGAGAGAGAGAGAGAGAGAATGAATATCAAGCAGGCTCCACGCTGACAGCATGGAGCCCAAGGAGAGGCTTGATCCCGCAAATCGTGAGATCACAACCTAAGCCAAAATCAAGAGTGAGAGCCCAACCAACTGAGCCACCCAGGAGCCCCTCATTTCTCTATTTTCTCTCTGTCTTTCTGTTTTCTTAACTTATATCTTGTCACATCCTCCCAGAGACTCAATGCTTCTTTATCTTCTGCCCCCACTTGCCAAGTACAGTCAGTTCTGTCTCTGAAAATATTTTATGTGTGTCTTTTACTTTCTCTTTCCACTGTGGCCATCAGAGATAATTCCCCGGGTGCTGCGTGGCAGCAGACTTCCTCCTCCTCCCCCATTATGCTCCATGTATCTTCCCCAAAGACCACTTTCCTTGTGACTACCTACCATTTCACTGAACCCGTTTCCCACACCTTTCTGTCTGAGTTCCTCTGCTTGGTTTCATATCTCTCAAACCACATTTTGTTTCCTAATATGCCTTCTGTACTCTTGTTGTGCTAGTCTCTTTTCTGCTCCGTGGGTATTTTTATTTCCGTGCCTCTATTCACGTGGCTCCCATATTCCTGGCACCTTGTATTTTCCTCTAGGTTCAACTTGACACATGAGGACCATTCTGCTTCTCACGGATCTCCTCATTCTCTAACATTCTGTAGTCCCCACCGGAATCACAGGAGTTTTAGCATCACATATGGTCAGGTTGCCTGCTCTTTAGATGTGTTTATTTTGTGTCCCTCTCGCTTAATTACAAATGCCTTGAGGGCGTAGGTCTACATAGCTGCTGAATGACTGAAGATGTTACATGAGATAGAAATGTCTTCGGTTTGCAATGGCTGTAAGAAGGGGACAAGTTTGAAATCATATCCGGGGAAGTTGGAAAGCTTCTTCTCAAGTAAGGGAGTCTTGGCCAAATAACTTCTGTTTTTCAGGTCGTCCTTTTTACAGGGCAGTTGTTGAGATCATGTTTTGGGAAGCGAAGCTGTGGATTCTGGAAGGAGGCCAGAGGGAATCAGAAGCTGGAGAACGCTTCGCTGGAGACACCAACTAGAATTAAGATGGGGCTTATGAATAGCTTGCCCTTCGTGTGCACATGATTAACTTGTAATTCAGCTCCTTGTCTTATAAAGGAACATGACTGAAAACGTGACTTTGTTGCTTGTTCGTTATACGCAGCCATAAAGCTGTATTGAAATCTGAGCATTCTGGGCATAAATTTCTCTTTTTAAAAGAAGCTTTCTGCATTGTCTGTACTCTAACATTAGGTGGAAGTAGAGAGTTATAGACATAAAGTCCACGATCTAAGGTCACAAAGTCTGAAGACCTCACGATCCTTCCCATAGTCAGAAAATTGGAGGAATTGACATTTGCATGATTAACCTGAAAGGTTTATCAGATTTATGGATCCTTTCACATAACCTACTTTGGGTTTGTTGGTTTCTCTATTGTTTTTCTCTTTTCAACTTTATTTATTTCTGGTCTTATCTTTAGATTCCTTTTCTTCTGGTTGCTTTGGTGTTACTTTTTCTCATTTTTCTAGTTTCTTAATATAGAAGCTGCTTTTATCAATTCCAGAAATTTTTTCTTAACTAATAATATATACACTTAATTTTATAAACACCCTTGACAGACATTGTTTTAGTTATTTCCACAAATTTTGAGATGGTGCATTTCCATTTCATTTAGTCCTATATTTTCTAACTTCCTCTTATGAACTGAATGGAGCTCCCTCAAATTCACATGTTGAAACCCTAACCCCCAATGTGATGATATTTGGAGATGGGGCCTTTGGGAAGGATTAAATGAAGTCATGAGAATGCGACCTCCAAGATGGGATTGGTGTTTTTATAAAGGGAGAAAGAGCGCTCTCTCTCTCTCTCTCTCTGTCTCGCTCACTCTCTCTCTCTCCACCATGTGTGGATACAGTGAGAAGGCAGCCACCTGCAGGCCAGGGACAGGGCTGTTACCAGGAATCAAATCTGCTGGCACATTGATCTTGAACTTCTCAGCCTTTAGAACTGTGAGAAATGAAAGTCTATCATTTAAACCATCCAGTCTATGGTATTTCGTTAGAGCAACCTGGGAAGATTAATACATTTCTTAAGAATTCCTCTCTGACCTATTTAAAAGTATAGTGTTTCATTTCCAAGTATTTGAAGGCTTTCTTGATATTTTTCTGTGATTAATTTCCAGTTTAATTCCATTGTGGTCAAAGAGATACTTCATATGATTTCAATTCTTTTACATTTAAGTTTCTTTTATGACCTGGGACGTGGTCTCTTTTGGTGAATATTTCATTCGCACTTGGGCAGAATGAGTATTCTCCTTCCATTGGGGGGAGAGAGAGGAGAATTTTCTGTAAATGTCAGTTAGGTGAAGTTGTTTTTGCTGCTGTTTGCGTCTTTTTCATCCTTGATGATTTTCTCCCTGCTCACTCTCCTGATTACCGAGAGAGTGGTGGAAAAGTCTCCAGCTGTAATCTTGGAAATACCATTTTCTTCTCTCAGTACTATCAGTTTCTGCTTCGTATATTTAACTGCTCTGTTGTTCGGTTCACTCACACTTAGAATTGTTGTGCATTCTTGTTGAATGGATCCTTTGATAACTTTATAACATCCATTTTAACCTTGCTAATGTTCATGGTTTTTAAATCTAGTTTTTCTGATATTATATAGACCCTCCAGCTTTCTTCTGCTTTGTATTTACACGGCATATCTTTCAAACCATCTTTCTTTTAGCCTATCTATATCATTGCATTTAAAGTGGATTTCTTGGGGCGCCTGGGTGGCGCAGTCGGTTAAGCATCCGACTTCAGCCAGGTCACGATCTCGCGGTCCGTGAGTTTGAGCCCCGCGTCAGGCTCTGGGCTGATGGCTCAGAGCCTGGAGCCTGTTTCTGATTCTGTGTCTCCCTCTCTCTCTGCCCCTCCCCCGTTCATGCTCTGTCTCTCTGTCCCAAAAATAAATAAACATTGAAAAAAAAATTAAAAAAAATAAATAAAGTGGATTTCTTGTAGTCATGATAGCTGTGTCATGTTTTTTTTTTTTTTTTCCATCCAATCTGATGACCTTTGTCTTTTAACTGATGCACTTAGACCAAGGGTTGGTGAACTGTGGCCTGTGGCCTGGGGTCTGTTTTCATATTGCCCATTAGCTAAGAATGGTTATTACATATTTAAAAAGTTGTAAACAGGCATGCCAACAGAAAAATATGCAAAGGAGAGTGTCTGTGTCCTGAAAAGCCTAAGCTACTGCTTACTGACCATTTACAGAAAATGTCTGATGACCTGGTTCCCTCTTGTTTCTACACACTTTTTGTCTGTATACCGATGCATTGACCCATACAGCAATGTAATATGTTGTAAAGGAGTCTGTAGGTGAAGTAGGATTTGTCCTGTTTGCTTTATAGCCTTGCCAAATAGGTGAGAGGACTACAGATCTCTCAGTGATGCATGAAGTCAACCAACTGCTCCAGTTTCTCCAGGCTTCCCAGCTAGAATTTGAAGTTGAAAGAGGTTGTCTGGATCCAAGAAAGCTCTCCCACTGCTGAATGAGGGAGGTGAGAGAGTTGGGCTCTATTCCAGTGCCATGACTCAGGATTTCGGTCTGCTCTTGACTGGGTTCTCAGGCGTCCTCTCTGATTCAGAGCATTCCAGTCCTTTAGATCTATAGAAACTCTGGGTTAGGGTCATAGACTCAGTCTCTCCTTGTTAGAATTGTTTCCAAACAGGGGCTTTGAATTTGTCCAGACACTTGCATAATCACTCAAGCACCGGTGGTGCCCCCAGAGGGATGATAAGTAAGTCCCAGTTGCCCTGATCCCTAAGATAATATTTCAGAGAGAAGGAAGTGATGAGCAAAATCAAGAGTAACTGTCATGTCAAGGAATACTCTGGTTCAAGCAAGGTAGAAATGAGATAAATTAGAAGGTACTTGAGCAGGAAAAATAGGCTTCAGTGACATGCATGCTTAGTGCTGACAGCGTTCAGCCAAGAGAAGCAATCAGACACTAGCCTGCTTAGGTCTAGCCCAGACTTCCTTTCTTCAGAATAGGAATTGTCGAGATAAGCAGCAAAACTGAGCCTAAAAATTGCTGAGATGGTTAGGGCTCGTGGACAAGGAAGTAGAGAAGTTGTGGTCACCTGGTAGATGACTAAGCCAGCCTAGGAGACTGGTAGCTCACGTGCATCTCTGCCTCATAATGTATTCTTCTCTTTTTATGTGGGTCTTCTCTATTTATTGTTTTATCGCTAAATTTTGTTAGGATTATGGAGTACCCGGCTGGCTTAGCCAGTAGAGCATGAGACTCTGGATCTTGAGGTTGTAAATTTGAGTCCCATGTTGTTTACTTATGACTTAAAAATAAAATCTTTAGAAAAATAATAATAGATTTTGTTATGATTATTTACTTTTTTTTTTTTTTTTAAAACCCTCACTTGAACAGGGGCTCCTGGGTGGCTCAGTTGGTTAAGCGTCCAGCTCTTGACTTTGGCTCAGGGTATGATCTCCTAGTCTGTGAGTTCCAGCTCCGCATCGGGCTCTGAGCTGACAGTGCAGAGCCTGCTTGGGATTCTCTCTCTGTCTCCCTGTCTCTCTGCCCCTCCCCCACTTGCTCTCTAGCTCTCTCAAAATAAATAAAAATAAAGTTAAAATAATATTTAAAAAGCTCACTCGAACATGTTTGAAAAGCTGCAGCAGACACAGGCTTTAAAGTGAATAGTGAAAGGCTACCCAGCTCCTGTCCTACAGTGTTATTCTGCCTCAGTTCTGATTTTGATCCTTCTGTTTATTTTTTCTATTAATTACATTCACAAACCACTTTTAATATTTTTATACACATCATTATAAAATCTCAAAGGTCTCATATAGGCCTCTGCAACAGCAAGAAAATACCAGCTGGAAATCACGCAGCCTCCTCTTAAGCAACTACCTTGATGACTGATTTACCGTTTTTTTTTTTTATTAAAAAAATATTTTTTATGTTTATTTATTTTTGAAAGACATAGAGAGACAAGCACAAGCAGGGGTGGGGTGGAGAGAGAGGGGGACACAGAATCTGAAGCAGGCTCCAGGCTCTGAGCTGCCAGCACAGAGCCCGACACAGGGCTCGAAGTCACAGACTGTGAGATCATGACCTGAGCCGAAGTCGGACGCTCAACCGACCGAGCCACCCAGGCGCCCCCTGATTTACCATTTTTTAAGGTAAATTCTTCTTTAGCCTTTTTCGTAAGTGGTATTATCTCAGCTTTATAAGTATGACCCCAAATGCAAAATCCATAAATTAAAAGAGAGGAAGAGAGAGAGAGAGGAAGAGGGAGAAGGAGAAAATTTTGTGATGAAAGGAAATGAGCAAACAATCTTTTGATAAAAAGCATTGCATGTAAAATTAAAAGGAAAAATATACATAGTGCAAATTATACATATGTATATTCTTGCCGATACTCAAAGATCCACACTTACAACAATGAGATGCCATGTTTTTAATCTGTCGAATTGATAAAGAATAAAAGAATGCTAATACCTAATGTTAGTAATGAGGGGGAAAAATGAGCCATCTCGCAGTGGAAATATAGGTGATGGGACATTTCTGGTTGGCAAATTAGCAGTGTGACAAAATTAAATGATATGCAGAACCTCTGATCAAGCAGAAATGGGATTGTTAGAAATTTGTCCTCATGATGGAAGTGGGTAGAAGCACACAAGTGCATGTGTAAATGTTTTTTATTTGCATTCTTGTTTTGAATAGTATTAACCTGGGAAAAAAATCGAGATGCTCCAAAATATTGATGAGTAAACAGTGGTTGTGCTATACCAAGAAATGCTCTGCAGCCATTCTGGAAGGTGTAATAGATACGCACCTATATTCATTTACAAGTAAAGATGTTCACTACGGTTTTAAGGAAACATTCTGGTTCCAGAACAATATATGCGGTGAGATCCCTGAAAGGAGAGGAAGCAGCATTAACCGTGGTTATGTCTGAAGAGTAGGAGTATGGGTGGTTTTAAAGATATTTCTTCTTAAATGAAGAAAAATATTTTAAAGCATTTATCTTCTTCATAGTAAGTGGCAGTAATTCTTAACTTCCCCTTAGTTTCACTGGGCCTCGCTTAGTGCCCGGTAATTCCCTAAACAATTATGATTTTCCATCCATGCGTTGGTTCTTTAGATATTTGAAACAGTCATTGTGTTCTTAGAGCCTCTGACATTTGCTACCACTGGTTGCCTTCCTTTTCATGCTAACAAGTGTTTCGTTTTGTTTAGCTATCCAGTTCTCAGGGGAGCTTTTAGATCATTACACTGATGCCACTAAAGCCCTCTAATTCATTTTCTAAATGTGGAAAACCGTGCCTTCATCTTTTGTTTATTTAATCATTCAGGGAGAGTGGTAAGGAGGATCCAAAATGCAGAACCTTACACACGCTTTCCTTCTACGGGAAGAAAACTTTCCTATCCGGTTCTTTCAATGAGGTAATTAGATTAAACTTAGAGCATTTAAAATTTAAGTCATCCTGTTAATTTTTATGTTAAATGTTTATTTGTGTGTGGGGGGGGGGTGCAGAGAGAGAGGGGGGACAGAGGATCTGAAGCGGGCTCTGTGCTGATAGCAGTAAGCTAGACACAGGGCTTGACCTGAGCTGAAGTTGGATGCTTAACTGACTCAGCCACCAAGGCGCCCCCCAACCCCTTCTCAGGAATGTTTTCAAATTAGATTTTGTATAATCAGCCTGGAAGAAATTTGAGGCACAGTTGATTCTGATTTGAAGTCAGATAAATGCAGGAATATAGGAGGTTTCCTACTTTTCATTCTCAAATGCAAAGACTCGTTGAGTGTCATAAGGAAAGATCTATATACCTGAAGGAACAATGATGCTAACGTACTGTTCTAAGATGTCCTTGCTTCTTCTATTCTGTTTTTTTGCATAGTAAATGCAAAATGTTTTCTCTGTCCTTTCTTATAGATTCGTATTACTTAAAAAATGGTGAGTGCTTGAATCTTGTATGTAATTATGTGCTACAAACACCTAAATAAAAGTAAATGAACAATGGTCAGATTATTAAAATCATAATTAAACTTATACTAGAAGCTAAAATAATTTACTAAATTCAAGTCTTCTTAGCTGTTACAACCTTTATTTCTTTCAGTCAGTAATAGATATTGGCACTTGAATTTCATAAGTGAGAGCCTTTCAAGCATGATACAATTCAGAAAATGAATATTCTTTAAGTAAAGCTTGGGGAGTTACTTACCTTCATATATCATTACCTTTGACAAACAAGATTGTTCTTGAATTCGGTAATAGCTATTCATTGCTTATAGCTATGGCATGTATATAGTGTTCTGATGTTCAAAGTCATGTCTTTTTTAAGGACACTCCAGCATTGGTTGTACAACTCATCTGGCTAAGCATCCAGCAATCTAGAAAAAAGATGACTGACTTCAAATCTAAACTGTTGACACCATTAAATTAAATATATTTGGTAAAAATAATTCCAGGCAAAGGCCGTTCTCTTTGCACTCCTTCTGGGGATACAAAGGGGATCTATTGTGTTTCACATTGGAAAAAATGATGTGTTTCCTCTCTTTAGATCTTGAAATCCGAATGGTGTTTGAGAAAGTCAGAACTTCAGAAACGAATTGGTAATGAGAAAAAGGGCCGTTCAAAATGTGGTCAAGGAAGGGCACCTATCTCCATGTTTATTATTGATATAAAGGCTTTAAAAATGGAATCACTTCTTACGTTACTGATCCTTGCTCCCAGATACAGGAATACATGAGGATATGTGTACATTCGTATGTATCAGAATTTTAATTTCTTGAGCATGGATTGGGGGGGGGGGTAGCTGCTTTGCTCGTGTGTAGAGACTGAATGAATTAGACAAGATGGGATTAGGGAGAGAGAATGAGGGTTGGGAAAGGACAGGTAGCATGGTCACAGTACCCGTGGCGTTATTTCCTGTTGTCGAGGTGTGAGAAGGTTGACCAACTCTAAATCAGTCACAGGGGCAAAAGTGACAGAGGGCAAAAGAACAAATAGTGGACAAAGAAGTAGTAGTATTTATTAGGTGTCAGGCACTGTGAGAGCTGTTATTTGCATAATATCTAGTTTCACCACAATTTACAAGGTTTAGTTGTAACTTTCACATTTTTGTACAAAAAAGTAACTTAGTTTAAGAAATTTCTCCTCTATTACACAGTTTTTAAATGGGAGAACAAAATTTCACATCAAACTCTCACATGCTTGTGTTCTAATAACGAAAACACGTATAAGGTACTCCCTCATTTTTCTTATATTGAAAAGATGTGTACGTCTTCATTCTATCTCTTCACCGCCACACTTGAGAACATTGTCCCATCTAATCCACCTGCTGGGTTCATCTCAATGATTTCTCCCCTTCTCCATTTTCACTAACTTTCTTTAGGCCTCTGGTGTTTCTCCCACCCAGGCACTAACCAGGCCCGACGCTGCTTAGCTTCCGAGATCAGACGGGATCGGGCATGTTCAGGGTGTTACGGCTGTAGACAGGCCTCTCTCTGGTATTTCTTGTGTACGTAGTTCATTAGCCTTTTAATTGGTTTCCATTCTTCTGGTTTCCCACAGACAAGCACGCACTCTTTGTCAGAGTGCTTCCCTTTCCCTTCTCAACTTCTTGTTTTACAACTTAACCCTTGTCCCCCAGTGCCGATTCCAGTCTAACATACTATACCACGTGACACTTACAAAAATTTAGCAAGCATTTTTCAACAGATGTTGGCCAACTGCCTCCTATTTGCCATAGATAGGGGTGAGTTGGCAGATAGGATAAACACTCAACTCAGCCATGGCGTCTGGCCTTAAAGGACTGAAGGATGGAGGGGGAAGAATAGACAAGATAATTGATTTTTTTTTTTTTGGAATTGCTTTGGAAGAAGCACACTCGGGGTGCTAACAGTCTCTGGGATGGGGTGGCAGAGGCGAACTTGGACATAAGTCAGGTTGGAAATCTAGAGGATTAGGGATGATGGAGTGATTTGACTAGGAGTAGAGGTATAATTACACTGAAGAGTGTAAGGTGCTTGTTTAGGAGTCATGAATTGGAAGAGGCCCACGGGATTATAACTGCTGTGAGAGGCCTGGATACCAGCTTGTGCGGGGGTAGGTCGGCCTCCCAGATCTGCGCATGTTCCTGCTCCAGAAAGAAGGAGAGGAAGGGAGGAGGGATACATAATCCGACCTCCATGGAGGCATGGGGGATGAGGGGCGCAATTCTAGTGGAGATGGGCTCAGGAGCACCCGTCCCTGCATCTTGTGGGCAGAGTGTTGGTAGGTTTTGTACCAAGGGAGGCCTCTGCCTCGACAGTAATCTAAAATTAAATAAGCGCGTGTTTTTGTTTTTTTCTGTTTTAATTTTGAATACGGTACTTATCAGTCGTTGTAACCCACACAACAATCCAAAGCTCTTTGGAATCTCCAGTAAATGTTTAGAGTGTGAGTGGTCCTGAGAACAAAATTTTTTGAGAATGCTGAGCTGGCAAGATAGTTAGAGGCCAGGTGTGCAAAGCTAAGAGGTTTTAGGAGGGCACTTGTTGGGATGAGCACTGGGTGTTATATGTAAGTGATGAATCACTGGGTTCTAGTCCTGAAACCGGTACCATGCTGTATGTTAACTAACTTGAATTTAAATAAATACATTAAAAAAATAAGAATATATTTTAGAAATCATTTTGAAACAGCCAAAAAATTACGAGGAGGTCTTTAAGGGTTTTGCGTAGGGGGGGTGACAAATCAAATCCACTTACGTGTTTTGGAGTATCGGTTCTCCCTGTCCTTCGGAGGATAGTTTAATGGTTTAGTTCCGTGGCGGCTTTGAGATGGGGCATAGTGATCAGATGGGAGGCTGCTCTAGGAGTTCGAGCTGGAAGTGATGAGGGCTCAAAGGATAGCAAAAGAGCAGTCAGAATAGACTTGAGAGAAATACTGGATTTCTACAGGACTTGGTGACTGGTGCAGGATGAAGGAGAGCCAAGACTCCAGGGTGACTCATAGGCTTCTGGGTTGGATCTTTCAAAAGATGTTAACCACGCTAACCCTACTCACATCCTCACGGATCTCTACGTCCCTTCCCGGGTTTCTGTGGGTTTCTTTTTGCCTCTTGAAAGACTATGCAACAGCTTCCGGAGCGCTTTTACTCACATGTATAGGGAGCTGGAAGTGCCTGGGAATTTATGTCTCCCCAGCCCGACCCCCAATATAGCTTTAGAAACAAAGACTGTACAGGAATACGAAAGCTCAACTCCGTTGCCTCGAGGTGGCACAAACCGAGAGACGTAATATACTCTCCCTGTGGGATCAGGCTGGGGCTACGTCTTTTGCTGAAGTGACACAGCTGCCTGGCTTCCTGTTTTTCCAATCCTCTTTCCCCTTCCAGTTTTCTCCTGGGAGCACTTCCTGACTCTGCAACTGCACGTGAACATTCATCTCAGGGTCTGCTTTTGCGGAACCTGACCCAAGACTGGGATCATGTTGACCTTGCATTGTATCCAGATAGATTATCTCAAGTACTTTAGCGGAAGGACAGTAAGCAGTTTGGGACATGTTGATTTTAAGTGCACTTGGATCGTGATGTGGAAATATCTAATAAGTAGTCAGATCTGAGTTAGAGACTGTGATCTGAAAGCCATCAGCATATAGGTGGATGGTGGTTGAAGCCACGGGTATGAATAAGGTTAATTTAGAACAGCATATGGAAAGTCTGGAGGTAAGACCTGGGCCATGTGGAAATCCTGGAGGATGCATATAAACGTGCTCTTCCTAAAAACCCTTTTCATATGAGTAACACTTTACATTTCCATAGTCCAGTAACATCATATCATTTGACCTTTACAATAACAGAGGAAGATGAGAGATTATGGATAATTACTGTTATCATTTTTCAAATTGAGGAAATTGAGACTGAAAATTCATGTGAGTTACCCAAAGTCATGAAAATGACAGGACCAACCAAAAATGTAGGTCATTTAATTCCTGGCACAAAGCTTGTCCTGCCACCCAACTGCTTTCAAAAAAACGTCTTTTTTTTTCCCCTACCTACTCTGGCAATGTGTAGGCGATTGTCTTTGGTCTTGCAGAGTCAGCATTCTTGCAAACTCCTGTTTATACCTGCTCCAGCTTTTCTGGTGTCCTCACGAATTTATCATGCTCTACCACCGGATAGCTTTGTCTCCCAGAGCCTAGAAAGTCGCTTCCTTCGGGCAGCCACCCGGAACCAACTGCTGCCCCTTGTTTGGTTCTTACTTAACAGTTGTGAATGGATTTGTAGCATGTTCTTTTTTACATATCGATATGCTGCCTTTGAATGGTTCCGACTCATTTCGTGCATTTTTGTTTTTCTTCCCCCAATTATATCGTAAGACAGTCTTGCAGATACTCTCCTTTGTGCAAAATTAGTAAATTCTCTTTTTCCTTGGAAAAGAAAGATAATCTACTGTTCTACGTTAGAACACCTATTTTTGTGGATTTATTTTCAACCTGTTAATTTTTCCCACGTGCTTATGTATCTTGTTTTATAGGATATTCCTAATGTTTGCAGCTTTTCACCCAGCCTGCTATTTGTTGTACAAATGTATCTTGTAATGGATTTTGATTCTTCCTTAGCATATGTAACAGTGCATTGGATAAGGATTCAGCATCGGCTTGGGAATTCATTAAGTGGGAGGTAGATTTGCAAAAGAGACTCAGATATTTAAATCAGGTTACAGAAGCAAAGATGGTCAGCGAAGAGGTTTATTGGGGGAAATGACTCTTCACTTGTGGGGAGATCGACTTGAGTAGAATGAAGTGCTTCACAGATATAATTGGTCCAATTGTCTTCATCTGTTAGGACGATGCATTTTCTGCCTTCCCGCCCCTATTGGGACTATTTAGACAGCTGAGGGCATATTAGGGGTAGTAAACAATTTGGTTTTATCTGATTCTTATTCAGCTGTCAAAACAAGATTGTGACCTCCTTTCAGAGTTTAGTGTAAAACACTTTTTGGGAATTTGGTTAATTATCTTAAAGAGAGCCCCGGTGGGTTTTATGTTCTATTCTGACCCAAGAAACTACAGTCGAGTTTTCCAAGTTATTTTGTAAGTTCATCTGGCTGGCATCCTTTCTTGGCATAATGACATTATTATATGTAACTATGGCTCACCATTAATCTGGGTGTATTAGGCTTTCAAACATTTGTTCCTCCAAACTATCTGCTGGATTTGTACTTTGCTGGGTGACATTTAAGCAGTTTGTCTGGACGTTACATATTCCCAGCACAGCATGAAAATGCATTTACTGAAGGGCTTTGTGTCTGAGTTTAGATGAAAAAGGAGTAAACCTTCCTCTCTCTTGAGATGTTTAGATTAAGTTTAATTGATTTTTAAAATACATTAGCATGATCACGACACTGTAAAACAAATGAACCTTTTCTAAATAAGGCAGGTTGCATTGGGGGTTTGACTTTAAAAGCTTTGAAATATCGAAATACCAAGGAGCTGAGGAGATTTCTTTTTTAACTTAGAGAAGGAACAGCACACTTAAAAAATATTTATAACTTATGCTTCTTCTTCCAAAGTTTGAATAGACATAAACTTTCTTCTGGAAAGAATGCTTTTCATTTTGAGTGATTTGAATTATAAGGCTTTTCATAGGATAGTGTTGGAAACATATATGCTTGTCAGACTAATGCAACTTTATTGACGTAAAGCTTAGAAATCAATATATTTTCGGAGACAGGTGGAAGATGGTAGAACTTCCACTTACGAATAGCGTGGACACTTACTGCCTAGAAGACATGTCTTGCAAACCAGTGGCATTAGAATTGTCACCCACCAATGTGGTATTGAACATACGTCTTGCATGTAACAAATAATGCTGCTTCCCTAGACTCTTGCTGGAGCGCTTGATCCCAGGCCATCTGCCAACCAACTGCTGCTTAAAACCCTGTAAGATCAGTGCCTTAGAAGTAAACCAGATTTAAACACATGGTTTCCACTCGCTTCTCCAGGTAATCCACACCCCTATCCTTGAATCAGGGCAAAACACTAGAAAATTACATACTTGTTGCATATTACCTTATCCCTTGGACAACCACCTTTACTAAATTAAAATTCTAAATATTATATCTTTGGTTCTGTTTGTATTTGGTAGATAGTCTCAGTCAAAGACACATTGCCTACCTTCTCTGTACACAGTTTCATTTGAACTTAACAACTGGGAAAGAAACGCATGTACCATTTTCTCGGTATCTCTCTCTGTCTCTTTCTGTCTCTCAAAATTGGTTTGCTTTCATTAAACAAAGAACTAGAAGCATTCAACACACTGGGTTTTGGCCTCTGAGGAAACTCATAGCAAAACTGAATAGGCAACCACAATAATTATGTGAAACCTCATACTTAGCTTTTTTGCTTTCTCCTAGGCTTTCTTGTATTTTTGATAATTTTTTTCCAGAACCTTGTTGTATACATCAAATTGTTTGGAGGTGCCTTAAATCCCTTTTGAAAAGCAGAAAGTGTAAGCAGACTCTTAGGGGTAGGCTAGGAAAGGGCTGTTCAGAAGGCCAGAGGATAGCGATTCTATAAAATACAGAAACCTAAAAGGGAAATGGTATTTTTGATGGTCATTCTACTGCCATGGTGACTCCAGCCAACAAATGGACTATCACTAGTGATACTTAGCAAGTTGTGGTCACACCACATAATATACTCTCCTGTAAGTTCTATTGTTTGAGAGAAATAACGCACATGGACAATGTATGGATTTAAAAGATGATGAAGGGAGGAAGCAGGGCTAAGTATTTACACCAAAATGGAAATGCAATGAAGATTTGAAAAAAAAATTAGCTTCTCTGGTAAATTCCCATTATTGGTTTTTATATGATTCAAAATCTTTCCAAAAGACATGGAAACTTAGACTCCTTGGTCATCTGAAAAATATTAGACATGAAGCTGAAGTAATTTTAATGGGAACTTAGGAAGAAATTATGATTCAATTAAAATCCTATGAATCATAGGATTCAATTAAAATCCTATGAATCCTGTGATTCAATTAAAATCATACATCCTTCCAAAATTATAATTATTTCTTATATACAGTTGTATCTTTACACTTGAAGTACCATGGATACCAATCAAGGATAAATTTAAAAATGAGAAACAGAACTCTAAATTGAAATGGGGTTAAAAAGTCATGTACTCCCAACTCTCATCTGAGTTATAACCCTTAAATAATCATTGTAAACAAACTTATAGAAAATAATCATAAAATAGCTTAGTTTTCCTCTTTGTCTTTCCATTGAAATCGATCTTTTAGTGCTGGCTCTGTCCCCTTCCTGGATAAAAAGTTGTAATTTTTATGGAATGCAGAAAGATTTTCTGTCACTAGAAATCACAAGACAGGGTCACAGTATTTAAAAGTCTAATTTCCTATAATATTCAAACTTTCCTTTTGCTTTAATCTTAAGGCTTCTTCTTTTTCTTGTCATAATGTAGTTTTTCTCCTTTGATGACTGGTTTCCACCTCTCAAAGAGCAGAAAAGGGGAGGGAGGAGAGCGTGCTTCCTTCTGGTGGGTCCTCCTGTGGCTTCCATGCTCCCTAGACTTGGCAGGTGGCGAGAGTCTACTTTTCCTCCTGGGGATGCTTGCATGGGTGTTTCAGAGTCTCTATCACTGGGAGGTTACTCGTCTCAAATTCTCTGACGATGGCAAATGCAGCTGTCTATCTGTTGGATACTTGATTCCTCCTTAGACCCTTTGTATCAGCAAAAACACAGATTTTAACAAACCAGACAATAGAACATAAATGTGCAGATGAGGGAAGTCTGGAAGTAGAGGGAGGGACTATAGGTACGGAAATGGATAGGGACACTAAACCCTTTATTGTGCAAAGAAAGAACTCCAGAGAAAATCTCTGCTTGTTTGAACAAGAAATAAATATTAAAATACATGATTTAAAGTTACAAAGGTAATAGAGAGATGAGTTGTCAGGGAGAGGTTTAGAGTTGGAACCTATTTTGTTTCATTGGAAGTAGATAATGTTTGAGTAGATAAATTGCAAAATCTATTAGCATGGGTGTATTATGTTGAGCGTTAGGGGTAATTACCACATGAATTAAAAACATAAACTGTTAGAAGATTGGAACCTAGTTTCTGGGGGGGGGGACCCAGATAAGAGGAGGGAAGGCTGAATTGGGGTTGATTGTGTGTATTCCAGCTTCATCTTTTTTTTTTTAAATAGTGCATATGTTTTTCTAGTAAGATTTCTTAACTTTTTATTTTTAAAAATATATTTTTTAAATATATATTTTATAATTACAAATTTCATATCAATTAATATAAAAAGATTATTAATGAGTTAAATTATTGCTGCAGGATATGAAATCAGTTTAAAGCTATATAACATATTACTTAATGTGATACAACCATAAGCATCTTCAGAGAGATCAAAGAAACAGAATAACACCAAACAATATCTTTTAGTACATAAATGAATTAAATAAGTGAAAATGATCTCTTAAAAAAATCTTTGGGGAAGGAAAGAGTTATGTAATAGGTTTAGGTTATTTGCTTTAAAAAAATGTTGTCTTCAACTCTTATCCCATATTAAAATAAATTCTGGATCATTCTTACCTAGCAAATGTTAAGCCAAAAAAAATGCCTGGAAGGAAAATGAGTTTATTTATCTGAGCTCTACATTGGGCAGGAACTTCTCTACTTGAACCAAATGGAATAATTTGCAAAAGAAAAGGCAAAGATTCAAATTATTTTGAAGAGTTTAGATTGTGCACATTAGATTAAAAGATGGCAAAGAAAAATCATTCCAAAAAATATGAAAATGTCTGATAATATTGATTTATAAGGAAGTCATTCAATTAATTTTTATTTTGTCCTATACATTGGTGGGGTTCCAGCACTCGGCATGACAGACATGGTCTTAAAAATCAATGAGAAAAGCCGTGAGACTCCAATAAATAAATGGGCAAAAACCATGCATGCTTACTTTACTGAAGACACAGTGGAAATAATTAGTAAACATTCGAAAAGTATTTGCCTTATTTTGTGACCAAAACTTACAAATAAAAATGAGATATGAATCGCACTAATTAAATACCCAAAGATTAAAAAAGATTTCTTAATGTTTATTTATTTTTGAAAGAGAGACACATACAGAGTGTGAGCAGGGGTGGGGGGCAGAGAGAGAGAGAGGGAGACACAGAATCCGAAGCAGGCTCCAGGCTCTGAGCTGTCAGCACAGAGGCCAACACGGGGCTCAAACTCTTGAGCCGTGAGATCATGATCTGAGCCAAAGTCGAACACTTTCCTGACTGAGCCACCCAGGCACCTGCCACAAAGATGTTTTAGTGTTGGGGTGTATCATGAAGCAGGGAGTCTATACACTGCTAAAAGTGGAAAGTATTTTGAACTTTAAATAAGGTAATTTGTAAATATGAGTAAAGAGTTTTAAAGATGTTCATGACTTTAGGGCCCGAAATTCAATTATTGATGTTTTTGTGGGATAATTTATAATAGTGAGTAAACTAAGACTTTCTAAATGTTCACCCATTATGGACTGGAAGAAAGGAAGAAAGAGAACATTTGGGGTAATGTACAGACATTAAATATGATATTCACATGCAGGTTTTAAGGATATGGAAAATGTTTATGGTACCATTTTAAAGCAGAATACAATGATATTGAGTAGGCACAGCAGTCTATTAAACAATCATGAAATGAGTAACATTTTAACAACTTCTCAGGGAATTGGGGTCATGATTTTGAAATAGAATATATTTTCTACTTTCTTCAAAATGAACATGGATTATTTTCATATTGAGGACAAAACACAGACAAACACTCAGCAGCTAATCCAAGATTCACAATCTGTTAGTTGTAGGAAAATTGGGCAAGTGACTCCATATGTGGGGCGACATCGCAGTCCACACAGTTGGGTGGCAATCTAGTCAACCGTAAAGGGCCTGGCAATTGAAAATGGTCATGAAAATGATGATTTTGGTTTTGGTACAATCAAATCTGGTAGAATCTGGTACACATCCTCTTTTCTTGTCTTCATCTCAGTTACTGAAGTGTATCAACTATATATATATTTTTAATATTTCCCCCATTCAGGGAAAAATTATGCCCGAGGCCAATGAAAAAGTTGATTATATCTCTCTGTACTTGTGCTCACCATCTCCAGCCCTGGAGTTATAAGCTGAGTTTACAAATTTAAACACTTGTTTCTTACAGCCTTTAACCTTAGATTGGCCCACATTCCTCACTCCTTTTTAAATATGGCCTTTCGACTTCCACTATGCACCAATAAACTTGAATTAGACAGAAAGGGGCACAAGACCTCTTTATAATAACCCCCAACCTTCTCTACTTGGAAAACAAATCAAATGTTCTCTCCACCTGATTCCCTCTTTGGATGACCTTTGGCTTCCCTCTCTTGAAGTAATCAACTTGAATGGTTGAGCTCTGTACTATCTGCCCTTGTTGGATTCAGCATTCTTCATGACCCTGAAAGGGCCAAGCAGAAAAAAATGGAGGAATATTAGGCGTGAGGCTGGAGCGTGTGTTGGCAAAAATGATACTGGCTTTTGACTTTGAAGAGGTTTGTGTTGGAGAGAATGCAGTTCGAAGTCCTTTTTGGTCCTCAGGAACCGGGGAAGTTTGACTCTTTGCAACTGGCAACGTAGTAACACAGTGCTTGTGCTAGTCAGTTAAGTCAGAGCTCTGTCTTTTGCACAATTCGTATTTCAAACTTTAAAGAGGCTCACAACTGAGCTTTCACAAACAGTAGCTGTTTACTTTCTTTCCACTGAAATAATCATCGCAAATATCCCTCTGAGAACGTATATTTTCAGATGCCAGGTAATCAGAGCTTAGTTGTACTCAGAGGCTTTTTTAGAACAAAATGGAAAATAATTGCTTTAAAGTACCCACTTGTGAGGATTTCTGCTCATCAGTATAATTTCCAGCAGCCACTGTCTTTCTACCACAATAAATTCACAATGATTCATTAGCTTCTATTGGGGGGATGAAATAGATCATCTTGTTAACGTTAACTTTGATTTTTAAATGGCTTCACTGATTTCATATTGGAATTACAGTTTTCCCATAAACTAAAATAATAAATGTCTCCCCACCTTTAAAAAGTATAGGTAATAGAAGAGGATAAAATTAGATCTTGGTGAGCCTTGCAGGCTTTAGATAGGAGTTCTCAGTGTATTTACTCTAGGAGCATTTTGATTTCTTCTCTTTTGTCAAAGGAATTTAATTTCTTCACTATAAGCCTTTGCACACAGAACCCAGCAGTTGGCAAATAATCCTTAGGATGCGGTCTCAAGTACCTTTGTCCAGACATCTCTCTGATAGCAAGTGAACAGGATGATTGCTGCAGAAAGCTGCTGGGTAACAAGGCTTGTCAAGAACTTTATGATCTTATTTAACAGATGATCCTAGGTTGATGGGATCATAATTAATGTACCTTAAGACTTCTTTGTATATGCGGATATTGGTCAAAAGTGAACAGGTCTTTGTTGATTTTGCTAGTTTTTAAACAGCTTGGGAACTACATCCTGTCTTTCTCTTGGCCATGAAAATGGTTTGGAATGATTGACTACTTGTGCATCAATGAATTGCCTTGGGTTTCCACTCACTCACGGAGAGTGCAACCCTAGCTTTCCAAGGTCAGTGCAAGTGGGCATTTAAATCCCCTCCAAGCCGGCACGTGCTCTGAGTGTGTAAATCACCAACTGCATATCCAGTGACTGCCTCTTAATGGTACCATCCATGTCCCTGTTCCAATCTTAGCCTCCTCAGCCCATTGGAGATCTCACCCTCTAGTTTCTAGATCGACTGACATGGTCAAAATAAATAACCTGAGTAAATAAAAGCCATGACTGCTCATGGGTGTTTAAAGGTTCGAGTTGAAAGGGCAGATAGAGCATTTTAAGACTGCTTCAAAGATAAATAAACAGACCAGGAGCCAATTTAACTATTTTAGGCTGCTTCAACATCAGAGGACAAAACAAAGAAAACTTCAAGGAAAAAAAAAAAATGATTTCACGGGAAGTTATATGGACACAACTTCAAAGAGGTCACTGGGGGCTGAGAAGTGCTTGTTTGTCAACCAGCAGCGGGCCAACCAGGGAGGGAGCCGGAGAGTCTGGCCAGGACCAGAAACAATGCATGATATGAACACAGGCTTTAACAAGTTAATATCAAGTGGCCGGAAATCAGGAAAACAGAGCGGACAAATCACACTCTTAACTGGCACTGGGAGCAGGGGGCTCACTTCACAGCGAAACCAACATACCCTATGCTGTGTCTAATCATTTGTTCAGCAGGCTATAGAGGTGGCCTATATCCAGCACAGCACCAGTGATTTATACAACTACAGTGAGGGGAAGCAAGAAGCATTTCTTTAAAAAAAAAAATCAGTGGGTATTTCTGATTGGTAGTATGGGAAGCAATAACCTAGTTTCTGAGCTGGCAAAGGAAAAAATAACAAAGTGCCTAATTTGTTTCAGTGCTGGGTCATTTCTAGAAGAAATAAGTAAATAAAAGGATCCCCATCAAAGTCTTTCAGAGTTAAACCAAGGCAATTTTCAGCTGTTTGGATGAATAACCTTAATTCCCATTAATATAAGTAGCATTTGTCCAGTGGTGGAGGATCTGAAACACGGTGTCGTGCGAATTTAATTTGGTGGAAAGCCTGAGATGTCACTACAAGTCTCAGGATCCTGATTTTACAGAATTTTAAAGCTGGAGCTGAATAAACAGGAGTACACTGTGCATTCTGATAGAATGATTTTTCCCTTAGAGGTGTTTTGTTAATGGAGGTAAGGAATGGGGAGAAATATTTGATCGTGTGCTATTGTATTAGCCTTCTACCCTTGAAACATCAGAGAGTAAGATCTGGAAGAAAGAACAGTTAAGGGATTACAGGGCGGCCATCCGTGTCTTTGATGGAGGATGGACGTGGGTAAAAGTGGGAGAAGCAAAAATGCTTGCATCTTGCATTTTTCAGAGGTTCTGTAAATATTTGTTGTCTGATTGGCTGAAGGAAAAAATGAAGTAGACTTTGTTTTGTGTGCTCATTTGTCCCGTCTCCTTCCTCTGTACCTACTACAATGGTGTTTGTTGTTCACTGCATTGCCAGAGAGCACTTGGCACAGGTGTCTGATCTGTAGGGGGTGGGCGGGCCAAAGGTCAGGATCCATAGTTATTCTAGGCATCCACTCATGCTATGAAACCTACTTCCCTTTCTGCACCTTATCAAACTCTGTGGGCTATCTTATTACATTATAGCCTATTCTATAAATTAGCCACCGCTGTAGCTCAGGATTCACCCAACTGAATGAATCTTCTTCACATTTAGGGTGAAAAATTTGGGGGTGGAAGCTTCCTGAGAAGAACCCAGAAACAACTCAAGATGTCTGCCAAGAAATCAAGATAGCAAAACTCTGGGTTTCAATTCTCAGTTGAAGTGAAAATTGAAAAGAGAGAGTATTCTCAGTTCAGGGAATAAATTTCCAGCTCAGATAGTTCAGTAACTATATACTGTATTTGATGGGTTCTCAGGTGCAAATCTGAATGTCCCTGTGTTAGGTTGTATTTTGCCTTTGATAGTGCTGAAAAATTGCTGATGGCCAGGCCATCAGTTTGATTATTTGTCATTGCCTGAAGTATGAAAACAGCAAAACACTCACCCCTGCCCCCCCCCCCCCCCCCCACAAAAATTGCACAATGACTGTGACAGCTGCTTGGAAGAGAATTCCAAAGACAATAGGAGAGCAGTCTTTTAACCCCTAGGAACCAAATAGTTACAGGGAAAGGAGATGCTGTAGGTTCTTCTTGATTGCTTAAGGTTCAGCACCAAAGGATTTTTTGTTGTAGATTCTTTGTAAGATATACTGCATCAGCAGCACTTTATGGAAAAATCTGTACATTAACAACTCGGGGTGCAAAAGTAATCTCAAGAGTCAGACTCCGAACGTGAAGACATTTTAAGAAGATGCATTAACCAATGTATTTTAGGTGTCCTTTATCCATATGTATGTACAACAGTAATATATGATAAAAATCTGTGTGCTACACATCTAAGAGAACTTCTCAGTTTCCATATGATAAAATTCAATCTGATAGGAACGCATTATGTCACTGTTTAGTTGGTAGTGTTTTTCTTTCTGGTTGGTACGTAAAATAATAGGGCTTCTTAAAATCAATCTATGGTGTCAAAGTCAAGGACATATGCTATATTCTTTTAAAAGTTCCATGACAAATCCTCCTTATTTGGGGGTTTACAAATTATTCAAAGTAAAACAAACAACCGGTGACTTCAACACGCAAAGCCTAAGATCTAATCCACTGGTAAAGAAATCACATTAAAACTAAATAGAATGCAAATGAGGGGCTACGGAAGGAAGGATGGACAAATGTGTTGCTAAAGCTGTGTTGCAATTTTAGTTAACAGGCCTTTATTGCATCCGCTGCGCATGGAGCGTACTACCCTGGGTTGTTACATTTTCCCTAAAACGAATCTGAGATTTCTTCAGGTTCTGACAACCTGAAGGCGGAAATAGGCCATTCCTCTCCTCTGATTGTTCGCTAACCTCACAATCTTTTTTTTTTTTTTTTAAAGGAAGGACAAAGTTATTTATAGACCCTATTAATTTAGCTTAACTGATTCTAGCTACTGGCCATGTGTAATCAGCTTTTTCCTCCTTTCTACTTGGAAAGTTAGGAGCATCCATAACTGCTTCCAATGTCAAAATACAAGTGGGGTTTCCAGGCCACCTGAAAAGTAGTCAGATTCAGTCCTCTGTGGAGGAGGCCAGCTTTTTGGCTGCTACAAATGCGTGGACAGAGGGAGGCTGTTAACTTGAGAAGTGCCCCTTAATGCACGTGGAATGGGATTTGAGTATACTCTTCCGTATTTTCAAGCACTCAGAGTTCATTCACGGTAAGAAAATTTTTAAAAAGATTTTGAGGGAGATTGCTGCTGAGAGATTATGGAAGGGATTATTTGGTGGGGACCACTGGAGGGTTTTGTTTTTTCTTGGGCAACTAGCCTTCTGGTTAATGCAGCGTCCCATCACTCAATTCAGTGGGCCCAACTATGTTGTTCTAAGAGGTCCTGCATGGTTCTGGGTAGATGGCAGACAGGGAGAGAATTTGGGGTTCTCTCTGGTGGTGGGACCAACTCTGAGCCCCTGCCACCGACCTGGTGAACCCCCTGGGTGATGTGCTCAGGAAGTGCTCAACCTAGTTGAAAACTACAAAGGACAGCGTCTTTCCTATTCATAGAGGGGTGCTCTGCCCCGCATGGGGAGAGCTAGAGATGACTTTCCCTTGTTTGTGAAGTCATTTCAGATTTGGAGAAAAGTTTCCCAAGTAGTAAAAAAACATTAAGATTATATTTACATTTAGAGAACTCTGACTTGGAGCCCAAGACTGATCTTATCTTGAGAGGCAAGATCCTTATCAGCCCAACCTGGCTCCAGACTTGCCATCCTTCTGTCTTGTACAGCGAGAGCTCAGTCCTGCCCCTGGTTCCCACTGCATGGCCTCACCTGAATCCAGTCGGCTTCATTATCAGGCCATTCCTGACTACCATCCCTCCTGGACATGTCACTCAAAGTTTGGCACTAGGGCTCCCATCGTTTCCCAGGCCCCACGCCTGCCCATCCCTCCTGTCCCTACCTTTGGCTCACGTAATAGGGTCTGCTCTGGTGAGCCTGTGCACTCTGCCTCCTCCTGGTCCAGGGCTTTGCGTCTTTCTTGCCAGACCCTCTCCTCGAGCCTGTTCCTGAATCACAGGCTGTGGACAGGATTTCCAGTCCTACATATCTGATCTCTCCGTACTTTAGACCTCAGGCCTAGATGGCCTGTTGTTAGGTTTTCATTACATGCTAGAACACTGGGCCATAGTTTGTGTTTCTTTATCCTTTCATTTCACCCGTGTATTTAATGACTACAGCATTTAAACTCACCTATTCTGATGTGGTTGCATTTTGACCCATGATTTCTATACCATCTGGACACTCTACGTGAATATATATCCAAGGCATCCACTGTCAGCACCAGCATATAGGATGGGTTCCCTTATCCCTGCTCACTTTGTGGGTGGGCCATGAATCTTTGTATCTTCTCTGATTCAAAAGTACCACAACGGTTATTCTCCACCAAGGATGTATTATCTCTGTACTTGTGGGACCCGTGAGACAGCAGGATTGACGTCTGGTTTGGATCTTAGCTCTGCTACTTTCTAGCTATGTGGCCTGGTATCTATTCCTTAACTCTGTCTTACAATCCATTTTCCTCACGTGTACAATGGGGATCATGATCGCCGCCTCATAGTTTCTTGCGCACGGGCTAAATGAGATGATCCGAAGCCTTTAGCAAAGTGTCCTGTAAATAGTAAATGCTCAATTTGTGGGAGCTATTTTTATTGTTGCAGCTTAGCCGAAGCGATGCACAACCATAAATACAATTCCAAACAACAGTGATGTGTGAGAAGTTCAGCGCTAGTGATGGGTAAAATACGCTTTGGGAACAGAAGTTCTCAGTGAAAAGGTACGACTCTCTTGAGGTCTGGAGGAGGTATTGTGTTGGAATTTTAGTTAACAGGCCCTTATTGCATCCGCTGTGCATGCAGCGTACTACTCTGGGTTGTTACATTTTCCCTGAAATGAATCTGAGATTTCTTCAGGTTCTTCAGCGTCCTTCAGTGACGCTCTAGGCAGCAGTTAGGCTGGACTTTGAAGGATGGGCAGTACTTTGCCAGAAAGAACGGAGGAATCCATTCGGCGAGGCAACGATTTCCCAAATTGAGCACTGCTGATATTTCGGGCTGCATAATTGTTTTTGTTGTGGGGGCCTGTCCTGTGCATTGTAGCATGTTTAGCCCTGGGTGTCCACTACCGTCTAGAGGGGGGGAGTTAAAAACCTTAGGGTTGTTTTCAGTGCTTTCCCATTGTCATCCCTGGTCTGTCTGCCTCTACTTTTAAGAATGTGAGGTGTTCGGGGCAGCTGGGTGGCTCGGTTAAGTGTCAGGCTTTGGCTCAGGTCATGATCTCACAGTTTATGAGTTCAAGTCTGGCATCGGGCTCTCTGCTGTCAGCGTGGAGCCTGCTTCATATCCTCTGTTCCCCTCTCTCTCTGCACCCACCTCCCAGACTCGCTCGCTCTTTCTCTCAAAAATAAATACACATTAAAAACATGCCTTTGGGGCACCTGGGTGGCTCAGTCGGTTACATGTCTGACTTCAGCTCAGGTCATGACCTCACGGTTTGTGAGTTCGAGCCTGGCGTCGGGCTCTGTGCTGACAGTTCTGAGTCTGGAGCTTCAGATTCTTTGTCTCCCTCTGTCTCTTTCCCTCCCCTCCCCTCCCCTCCCCTCCCCTCCCCTCCCCTCCCCTCCTCTCTCTCTCTCTCTCTCTGTCACACACACACACACACACACACACACACACTCTCTCTCTCTCTCAAAAATAAATAAACATTAAACAATTTTTTTTAATGCTCAAAAAAAAAAAAAGAACATGACATGTTAGTCTGGTGTCTCAACTCTAAGTGACCCTCTCTCTCATCAGTCATCCAAAGGACCACATACTCATCCTGCTAGTATGTATTTCGTCAAGAATATTTGGTATTTATTATGTGTCAGAGGCTGTGCCAAGCACTGAGGATGCAAAATCCTTCCTCAGTCATAGTTTATAGCTGAGGCTCAGAGCTTGAAGTTTACTCCCTCTTTTATAGTTTTATACACGCCAGTCGTTTTTCAGAATTCGGTTCCGATTTTTGTATAATTCATTTATCACCATAAGTCATTCATTAACTTGTTACTACTAATCACTAACTCATAAAGATTATAATTGCTAGTGTAATTATTAAACATAAAATATTAATCACCTATACCTCCATTGATTTAATAATTATCATTAACTCCGTGCCTCCTCACATTGGCTGTTTTAGGCCATGTGCCTTCATACTGAGGGTCTTCTGACCTGTGAGTCTAGGAAAGTGCATTATCTGCAGTCCCACGATCATGCATCGAATCTTGATTGACCCAGGTCCCTTCTAGTTTCTTTTGCCCAACACCCACCTTGTAATTATACCCTGCAGATTCGTTTGTTTTCTTTAGTTACTACCTGGCCCTTGATAGCATGAACATTCACAACCCCGCTGAATTAAAAATGCATAAGATTATTATTTTCAGCAACAACAACAACCACCACCACCACCACAACAAAATTTAAAGGTGCACACCTACATAGACTTTGGGGGCGGGCCAGTCATGAGTGACAAAGCGATGTCTGGCATGTGGGCTTGGGCACAATGCGTGCATACGTATGCATTCAACCATAACAAGTGCAAATGGTTCGAGAGCAATTCCGTTCTCTAAATGATATCAATTGAGAACTCTTAAACACCACCCACTCTGAGCATTAGGGGCTTTACGAAAGGCAGAGAACAGTCAGTCCTCTGCAGTTGCAAGGTGGAAGACGTTGCAAGGCATTGCAAGGCGAAAGGTGCACAAGCTGCATGAACGTGCACATTAGTCTCCTCTGATGGGAAGGCTGTGTATCGAAATCTGCATCTCCCGTCAGCTGAGTGACCCGGCCTCTGGTTCTTCTGATGACATTACGCGAAAGGACATCTCAAATGGGGATGCTTGCCACGTTGGATAAAACCTGTGATTGTGTATAACAGTAGCTACTACATCTATTGGCATGCACCCAACTGGAACTTCTGTAATCTAGAAATCTGTTGCACGTCCAGATGGTGAAACTTACCTACAACGGTTACCTTTGCTTTCCTTTTAGTACAGTTTTGCCGCTTTCTCATGCTGGAGATTGATATGGAACATAAAAATGTTTAGACAGCTCCCTGGGAAACTTTTAAAAGCCATTAATTTGGAAACAATTTTGCTTCTATATTTTATTTCTCAATTGGTTATGATGGAAGTAATTGTCACACCCAAAGGGAGAATCGTGACTTCAGGCAGTGCATAAACAGCCACATTCTTTGGAAACAAAGTCTTGTTTTCATGTAAATGCCCTGAATTATAAAAAAAAAAAACCAAAACTCGAAGCAGTCTGGAAAGCATAATACCGTGACAGAACCGTTTTTCAAAAATAATCTAAGTTGTCAGGCCTGTGCATCATACACTTTAATAAGGGAAAAGGACGTATTTTATACATCAAGTCTTCAT
Source organism: Prionailurus viverrinus (assembly GCF_022837055.1). NCBI lineage: Eukaryota > Metazoa > Chordata > Mammalia > Carnivora > Felidae > Prionailurus > Prionailurus viverrinus. The sequence continues at coordinate 152,247,929 of NC_062562.1, forward strand.
TGCTCCAAACATTTGATTAAGTCAGTCTGTACCTATATACTAGCCATTCTTTCCTTAAAGACTCAGCAAAGAAATTCTTGATATTACCAAACACCTGGGACTTCAGTGTCAAAAAAATAAGTTACCCAACCTCTCTGAATTTTAATGTGTCATTTTAAGAGTAAAAACAAAGGTCCCTCCCTTGGGGAGCTGTTGGAGGACATAGGAAATAACACATGTAAATCAGCTAGTATATGTTTTGTGGATGCTTAGCAAATGATTACTACTCCTGCCTCTTGGTAAGTAGGGTTTGTGTGTATTTATGTTGCAGACCATCAGAAGGACAATAAATTCCGGTCCTTCTGTTTTTGAATTTGATTTAGAAAAAGAGGCTTTAATGGTATTACAATAGATTTTACCCCCCACTTTGCAATATATCATAAAGGGCTTTGTTCCCAGGAGCACCTGGGTGGCTCAGTCGGTTAAGCATCTGACAGTTGACTTTGCCTCACGTCACAATCTCACGGTTTGTGGGATTGAACCGTGTTGGGCTCTGTGCTGAAGGGTGGAGTCTGCTTGGGATTCTCGCTCTCCCTCTCTCTCTACGCTCCCCCTACCCCCTTAAAATAAATAAATAAACTTAAAAAAAGCCTTTGTTCACAATACTGGTCGCTAAAATCTAATCACGTTCCATAAATCTAACTCAGCTAGTTTTATCTATGTAATGCTCAAGAACTATGGCATATGGGTATATGAAACTAATTGCTGAGTTGTTTCATAGTACATCTGGTCTGTACATCTAGCTTCCAGTTGTTTGTACTGCTATTAATTTTTGTGTTTAGAAAATAACAATTCAGCAGTCATTGAAAATCTATAAGGAGTGAGGCAATCTGGGGGAGAAAAAGATGAATGTCACATATCTGAATAGCAATTAATGGCAATTCAGTTTTCCTTAGGGAAGTAAGTGTTCTCCAAATTGCTTTATAAGAACTTAGTCAAAAGCCTAAGAGTTCGTTGAAGACATGACCCCCAAGCTGGAAACTGTATTTTCAGCCTTTTTTTTTTTTTTTTTGCCACAAGCTTGACTGAATACAGGCCAATGGGGTATGAAAAGCAATATGTGCAACTTCAAGGTGTGAACTTAAATATCAACTACTCTCTTTCAAATTCCTTTTTCATCTTCTGTGCACAAGTCAGAGATCCTGACCTTTGAGCTGGAGGCAAGAACAGGATGGGTGGGTCTCTGGAGTATAAATTCTGGGGAAGAGGGTTCACCTAGATACTTGGGTGGACAAAAAATACCTCCCGTGGCAGATGCTTCCGTTTGTACACTAGCATGCATTTCCTTTTGTATCTTTTAGTATTAGAACCCTTAAATTTTAGCTGGACACATACATGACCATTTGGAGACTACATTTCCCAGCCTCCCCTGCAGCTATTGGTCGTAGTACTGTATCAAAATGTAGGCCAATAGATGCTTGAGAGGATGGAGCCCCTCCCTGATCCTGAATTTCCTCTTCCCCTGCCAGCGGGCCTGGAATATAGTCATGGTTGCAAACGTGGTTTTTATGGGCGTGGTGGTAAACTGTTTTTAACCATGTAGATGAGGACAACACCCCAGAAGACGGTGAAGCAACACATTGAAAGACATGTGGATTCTTGAATGAGAGCATGGAACACAGTTGTCATGCTAGCCTTGGGTGGCTCACTCTATTTTGGGGTATCTTTGTACATAGTAATCTATTCCATGATTAACGTAAGTCCCATATAGATGGATGTATCCTATATATGCTATATATATATCCCATATATATATCCCATATATATATGGATATATATCCATATATATATATGGGATATATATCCATATATATACCCATATATATATATGGATATATATCCCATATATATACCCATATATATATATATATATATATCCCATATATATATATATATATATCCCATGTATATAGTGTGTGTATATATATATATCCCATATATCCCATATATATATCCCATATATGTAGTATATATATATATATATATATCTCATATATATAGTATATATATATATCCCATATATGTAGTATATATATATATCCCATATATATATATATATATATCACATATATATATATATATATCCCATATATATATCCCATATATACATACATACATATATTTATATTTATAGTTTTACTGTTTCTAAACACCTTTACATGTATAACTTCATTCTACTGATTTTGTTTTTAATTGAATGCCTAAGGTAGGGTGGTCTTACCCTGGGCTCTGAGGATACAGAAATGAATCACACATTCATCAAGATGGGGGCCTAGCTGGAAAAGAAACAGGATTTTTTTTTTTAGGATAATTGAAATTTGGGAAGACAAGGCAAAGTGGGGCTTGAACCACAGACGCTAGGGTTTCTCTTATGCAGAAGGAGGTCTGTTTCTTTTCCTTTAATTCGTTGGTTCCCCGCCCATGGTTTTTCGACCAGTAGCATCAACTGCATCTAGAAATTTCTTAGGAATGCTAATTCTCAGCCTCCCCAACAGAAACCTACTAAGGCAGAAACACTGAGGCCCAGTTTTAACAAGCCCTCCAGGTGATTCGAAGGCATGCCTAAATTGAGAATCACTGCTTTAGTCCTTATAGCAGCTCTGGAAGCTAGTCAAGGAAGTTTATAATATACCCATTCTATGTATGGACGGACCAAAGTTTAGGGGATTAGGAGATTTGCCTGTGGCTAGTGGCAGACTCTGGTTTGGAGTCCATGTTCTGATCCAATCCGCATGTACAAGACCAACTTCACTATCCCAACTCTCTATTTAAAGGCTTGGTTCCATATACAGTATTTCTACACAGTGGCAGCACCCGTGAATTTGAGACCAGGGACGGAATGTGCAATTACTGTTGGCTTCTGCAGGTGGTTAGAAAAGACAGGATTTTGCCACAATTACTTTCCCTTGCAAATCCATTCTTTTCTCCAATGCCTGGGTATGTTTCATCTGTTTTCCATTGCTGAGAGGGTGTTGGCAGCATAAAATGCCCAGAAGGATCTTTCTGCACAGGTTTATGTGGCCCTGGTGACTTAATGATTGCCCTTTATGTGTTCCTAAGTGGTAGATGTCCAGGTGGTCTCAATTCAGAAACAGTACATTGAAACACTACCGTGGCTGTTCAGAAGGTACCCACACCTCCTTTCTGAGTTAGGTGTGACAGGCACGTCCCACAAGCTGATCTTTCATCATGGCAGAGCTGACCTGCATCTGTATTTTTAAAAAGTATGACAAGCAGAGGTGCCTGGGTGGCTCGGTCGGGTAAGCGTCCGACTCCGGCTCAGGTCATGATCTCACGGTTTGTGGGTTCGAGCCCCGTGTCGGGCTCTGTGCTGACAGCTCAGAGCCTGGAGCCTGCTTCAGATTCTGTGTCTCCCTCTTTCTCTGCCCCTCCTCCACTCACACTCTGTCTCTGTCTCTCAAAAATAAATAAACATTAAAAAAAAAGTATGACAAGCAGCATTTCTAGATGACAATTTCAGAGCTGTCTTATTATCTGTTGTAAAACCTACAGTGAATTAATACTAAAGTCATTAATTTTTTAAAATTTCTAATCTTTCCCTTTCTTTTTAACAAGGTGATAGAATAGGCTGTGATTACCTCAGTCAAAAAGGTGAATAAGAGTTTTTTAAATGTTTATTATTTATCTTTAAGAGAGAGAGAAAGATGGGGGGTGAGCAGGAGAGGGACAGAAAAAGAGGGAGACACAGAATCCGAAGCAGGCTCCAGGCTCTGAGCCCTCAGCACAGAGCCTGATGCGGGGCTCAAACTGCCCCTGACCCTGAACCGTGAGATTATGACCTGAGCTGGAGCAGGACACCGGATCTACTGAGTCACCCAGGCGCCCCCTGGTGAATAAGATTTTTAATTGTGCTTCTGCATAAGTCCCGTTTATGTTGGTTTGTGTAAATAGGGAACAGCGCTGGTAGATTAGCTGAAGTGAAATTGATCTAAGCTATGTTAAGGGGAGTGTTGTGGTAAGAGACTTTTCCATGGAAAGAGCGAGATGACAGAACCCCAGAGGTGCATGCAACCTTACTGTACAATAGCCACTGTTTCTGTGAAGCTTCTGAGGGGAAACAAAAAAAAAAAAAAAAAGAAAAAAAAAGAAAAAAAAAAGAAAAAAAGAAAACGTGCATGAAGGACAAGGCCAAGCCAAGGAATACCAGGTTCTTAGCTGGGGCTTGGGGCTCCAACTACATTCTGAATAGTGATTTTGGCTGTGTTGCAGGCAAGGCAACTTTAATCCAGGCTAGAAATAGATCTGCGTTCTCAAAACATGTGAGCACTGCCCCTTTTCTCCTAAGCACACCCAGGAGTCTCATCCTCTCTGTGGGAAAACAAACAAGCCAGTGAGGAGTAAATAAGAAAGCAGTGACCTCAAAATCCAGACTTCCGTTGGTTCGGGCAGGCTGCCCTCAAGATGAACCATCTATGAAGTGTGGCAGCAAAGAAACATTGCCAAGGGGGAAGAACACCTTCAGCCAGGCTCACTGCAGTGAGAGCTCTACACTCGGCACAGATGGCCATCAAAGCATTCTTTCCCATGACCGTGACCCATTCTTGGTAGAGGGCTTAGGGTGGAGTGGGAGGCGGAAACTCTGTCCATGCCCGCTGAGTAACAAAATGGCTGCTCTGTTCAGAAAATTCAGCGGGCAAAGTGTCTCAGTGGTTTGATACCAATGAGAATTGCCTTGCAGACAGGGAACTTCATCGATGGAATTGTTGACTTTTAGACTTGTCCTAGGACCCAGAAAATACTGATTTATTCATCCAACAAATCTCTGTATTGAGCGCTACCTACCAGAAGAGCATTTGTGGTCGCAAAGATCACTAAGAAAAAATGTCTTGACAGTGCAACGCTCCGGTCCCAGTAACTGACGAAGAAATCAAACCGAGTGAGTTGATCCAAATGACGGGAGAAAGAGAGAATGCCAGATCAGCCTTCATGCAGGATGAGTATTCCCATTTCCTTGGAAAGCTAGCACTTAAGAACTGCAAGCTTCATACTCTGAAAGACTAAATGGAGTAAACTCCAGTGATTCCAGTGTCTCTAAGATGCTTGATGTTCTTTGCCTTTGTTCTTTGTTTTTCAGAGCTGACCTTTTCTTAATGGTATTTTACTGTAACCCAGTTCATGTTCCATCAAATAGTAGGTTTAAAAAAGAAAATCCCATAGGACTTCCCTGGTAATTTTGAAGCCGTTTATTAGAATTTTAAATACTTCAGAAAATGGACTTAAAAACCTCGCTTGAAAGAATTTGAAAGAGAAAAAATATTGACCTTTATAATAAATTGATACTGTGACAAAAATATACCCTAGAGAAGACTGGAAATGGTCATTTAGAGTTGGATACTAGCAAAGTAAGCTCTTTAATGTATCTCATAAATATATTTTATATGCCTTTCAAATGGCGAGAGAATAGTGCAGGCCACTTTTTTTCATCCATAATTATTTTCTTCTCATCGTAGGAATCCATTCAGTGTAATTTGTCCATGACATTTAGGTAGAAGTGGGAACATTTCCACTTCCTGTTTCTAAACACTGCAGCATTAACAATGTCAACTAGATCTTAGGTATTACAATAATGTTGACTCTAGGGATGGTTGCACAGTGGTGAGAATTGCATGATGCTCTATTTGAGGTTCTACCTCCAGAAAAGTGGTCCTTATGATTGAAGTTTGAACACAGAAATAATGCATTGTCTTTGCAAGTGTATGATAAAGATCCTGGCTTGAGATTAAATAGGGCTCCCTTGGGCACGTCTAGGAATGGAAGAGGAAACACATTGCCTCAAACTATTCTCAGCTTCTGTACATAGTGCCTCCTGGGCCTTCTCTTTCCTATCTCCCTCAAGTTCATACTTGGAGTACCGATGGTTCAAGAAATAAGGGAAGGTCTGAGAGCTCAACTAGGAACTTGGAATGGGATCCTGAGTAAAGGACAGACAAGCCAAGGAAATGGATTGATCAGGCAAGGACCGGCAAGATCTGCTGAGACAAAGTAGGCGTGCTAGTCAGGGTATAACACTCTGAAAAATGAGTCCTTAAATCTCACAACTTAACATTACAAAGGTTTATGTTATACTCAAAGTCCAACAGTGGTTGGTGGGAGGCTGAATTTTACCCAGACACCAGAGAGCGAGAGCATGTCAGCGTGTGCATTCTGCAGGCGCTATAGCAGAGGTCAAGAGTGCTGGAAGGTTGCTCATCGGTTCTTACATACTTTGGATCAGATAGGATGCAGGTTTTTTCCGTCCTTGTCCATTGGCCAGAATTAGTCAAACGGCCCCCATGTGCAAGGGGCAGGGCAATATGCATTTAGTGGGCAGCACACAACCGCTGGGGGCCTGCGGTTGGTTATCCTGCTGACTGGTTACAAAACCAGCCCCTTGGTTTCTAATTGTGCCTTTGCCTGGGAAGCTGCTGCTTTCCCTTAACACGGCAACCATGCTTCAGGTCGGTGGTCAGAGGCTCCACCCCAATGTGCTGTAGGTTTCTGATTTGTTTTGCCAATGATACCGATGGAAGTAGGAGTCAAGGCAGCATATTTCTGTGTGGTATTTCCTCTGTCAGTAGTCTCCTCGGGGCTGCGTAGTTGCCTACAGCATGTTTAGTCCAGGGAAGAGTACACCAGGATCCATAACGAAGTCAAGTTCTTCTGCACTCTGTCTGGGTTTCCATTCCAAGAACTTTGCACTAACGGCTGTCAGGAAGGGCTTACCATGATTTGGCTCTCCTGGTTCAGTACCTGCATGGCCACCCCCTCAAAGGGGGAGGAAAAAGACGCAATGCCAGGTACACCTCTGCCTCTCGATTTCTAGCAGCTGAGAAAAACTTGCCAGTCCCCAGCTTCGGACCAAACCAGAATCTCACCCCCTCTGTACCTTGTTTGGGCAAACCTCCACCTAAGGGCAAATGAAAGGGCACGGCCGGGTTCCTCGGTTGCATGGGCGGCTACGGAAAACACCGTTTCCTTCGCCTGGGCATCTTCTGGCTCCTTCCGATGACTTGTGTCAAAAGCGTCTCCCCGGAGGGCAGCAGCAGAAGACCAAGAACGCACTGACGGGGCGAGAGCCCCGAGAACGCAAAGCATCAGCAGCATTCGTGCCAAGAAATCTCACGGCGGCAGAAGACTGTGCCAGCGGCTTTTGTCAGGACGACAGACAGGAGACTCAGCACACGTAACAAGACTCACGACATCAGGCTCAGTTGCCCTCTGCTCAAATGTCGGTCCTCGACACCGGCCCCTGGCAGCCTGGAGCGGATGTTGGCAGGCGCGGACGCTCTCTGCAGCGCCCTACAGTGCCCTGATGGGGCGGGTGTGGGGGCTGCGGTTTCAGAGGGTGCCAGCGGCACATTTCCTGCTGTTAGTCTTGGCAGAGACAGGGAACTGGATGCATAGCCCGCAGGGCCCGAGGGAGGAATAGAACGGCCTACACTGTGTAGCAGGCAAGAGGGCTGATTCACAAAGCACCCCAGAGACTGTTCACAATTTTCAGAATCACTGGGGAGAGATCTGAGGGGTTGCATATGCAAAAAGACTTTTTTTTTTTTTAAGCTGAGACACCAATGTTAATGTTTACTTTTGGAGAGAGACAGAGCATGAGCAGGGGAGGGGAAGGGAGAGAGGGAGACACAGAGTCCGAAGCGGGCTCCAGGCTCTGAGCTGTCCGCACAGAGCCCAATGCGGGGCTCGAACTCACAGACTGTGAGATCATGACCTGAGCCGAAGTCGGACGCTCAACCGACTGAGCCACTCAGGCGCCCCTATGCAAAAATACTTTTGGCCTAAGATTGTGACCCAAGGGGCACCTGGGTGGCTCAGCCCTGCACTGTACCCCACCTGGTCCCAGAAGTCCGGTTGGTTCAGTGACATCGCATGGTAGTTTGAAACCAGCTCTCGTGGAAGGTATTCACACGCAAATCAGTGAATGTGAAAATTAGGGGTTTTTTGAGGGGGGAGTCAACAACATTGTCCCCATTTGCACTACTGTCCTCAACTAATATTATGAGGTACAAAGAGTTGAATCAAGTTGAATTTTTCCTGTAGGCAACTGAGAGCTTTTGAAAGGAGGAATAATGTTTTCAAAGAGAATATTAAGGATATTAGTCTGGCATTGATACATAGGAAAGGCAAGAATTGAGAGACTTGTGCAGCCAGTAAATAGTTATGAGCCTCTTAACATAATCCAGGAATAAGGAATCAAGTACTTGAACTTGAGTGCTCATGGTATAAATAAAGAGGAAGAAATGAGCCCAAGAACCTTTTAGTTAAGACCTTGATTTTGGCAGACAAGGTCAGGGTGATTGGCCCTTATTAGACGCTCTTTAAATATGTGTTGAATTAAATTGAGTTTGAATGAAAATTTATTCACAAATTTCATTCTCTGTTCTTCCCACCCCCCCCCCCCCCCACCCCCGGCCCTTGTTCTGTCTTAGATCATTCTTCATTCTGTTTGTTCTTTGCCTATACCTATTTCTGTTTCTTGGGTTGCTTTTTTTCCCCTCCAATCGTTGTATTTTTCTCTACTTCATTTCTAGAATAATTGGTAACCAATCTTACTATCTGCTCAGAAATTTGGAAAACAAAATCGCTTGGCAGATAGGGTGATAGAGCTGTCCCTCCCAGAGATCAGGGAGTTGGTATTCCCCAACAAAGGCATTTCAACACAGGCTCTTTCTGGGTTGAAAAATACTTCCTACTCTCAGCATACTCCTTTATCTCATTTCAGTAACATTTTATAGGTGGAAGCAACAAAATAAATGAAATATGAGTCACCTTTAAAACTTGCGGTGTGCCTGTCAAATTAATCGCACAACCCACACACCAAACTCATTCCTTTAATTGAGTGTCTTATAGGTGCTACCCCTCAGCATAAGCTGTAGTTAATGATCAATTGTTGCCATAAATGATTTAACATTTGTGTACATGTGAGATGGCATGCCATAATTCATGGAAATGCCAATGCTGTGAAATAACCACAAACAGTGATAAATGGGCTGTCAATTTCTATATAATTACTCCAGATCTAACATCCTACTTTGTATGTTGAAAAGCATTAGTGCATAACAAATGTGCATCATCCCAGTGATCAATATCCTATTTCAAATGAAAGTGTGTTACGGTATAATTATCATGTTATATTTTCTGATGATTTTTCTGTCCAGCTATGCTGTATTTCAATTTAAAAATAAAACCACAGATCATCTACCTGGATTAGCCTGACGCTACTGGTCATAATTAGCACATGGTTTGATATGTGCAGTTTTAATTTAGACATTAATTATCGCTTGTGACATCACTTGGGTGTTAGACGGTTTAATTTGTCCACTTGAAGTAGTATCTTCTGAATAGCTATCTTGTGCCCCAAATAAATCTCATTCTCTGAGCCTTTGATCTGAAAACCTTTTTTTTTTTTTTTTAGTGTATTAGTATGGTTTTTTCTTCCTTTGCTTCTTCATTTTGCTTTCTCTTTCTTGATTCTCTTTATTTCATTTTGCTGAGGTAGTATTTTTAGGTTAAAGATGGAGGTCAACCAGATTGAACCAAAAATGAACTTAAAATGAGCTCTTTGACAGGCAAAAAAAAATGTTTTTATACATTCAGATACTTTAAGAATTTTCTGGTAGTTTCTAGAAAGAATAGAGGGAATGTAAACACCTCAGTTTTGCAGGCATCCCTGGCCTAATCATCTGCTTAGAAAGGGCGAGGTACACCCTTGGCCTTGCTCAGCACCCCTAGGGATGAATGATAGGGAGTCACCAGTAATTTGAATGACACATGAGTCTGGTTTACCCATGCTCTAAGACTGTCACTCAGCTAGTGAGAGCCCTGGCTGACCCCTCAGCAGCTACCTGTCAGGGCCGCTCTCTTGTTCTCTCCTTGCCAAAACAATCAATTTCATGTAATTTTTTGAAATTATTTTATTGGATAAATTTGACATGTAACACTGTGTAAATTTAAGCTGTACATGTTACTCTGAATATATATTGTAATAATGGTTTCTATTGTAACAATATGTATCACATTGCTTACTTGTTCTGCAATATTATTGTCTATGTTCAGTTACCTGTACAATAAATATCTATGGCTATCTTAGTACTTGTTACAAGTTTACTCTTAAACACTTCAGTCTTACCCTCCCAGCCCCTATCCCCTGATAACCACTGTTTTACTCTGTTCTGTTTGTTCACATGCTTGGTTATTTTAGATTCCACATCTAAGTGATATCATACAGTACTTGTCTTTCTCTGTCTGGTGTTCAAGGTCCAAACGTGTTGTCGCACATGGCAGGAGACCCTCCCTTCTCGTGGCTGGATAGTATTTCATTGCGTGTACGTGCCATATCATTTTAATCCATTCATTTGTTGGCTGTTTCCATATCGTGGCTATGGTGACTAGTGCTGTGATAAACATCTGAGTTGTTTCCGTATCTTGGCTGTTGTGAATAGTGCTGTGATAAACCTGGGGGTGCGTATCTTGCAGAACTCCTGTTTTCATTTCTTTTGGGTATATTCCCAAAGTTGAGTTGCTGGATCATGCAGTAGGTCTATTTTTAATTTTTGGAGGAACCTCCATATTGTTTTCCATAGTGGTTGGACTAATTTACATTCCCACCAACAGTGTGTAAGTGTTCCCTATTCACCACATCCTTCCCAATGCCTATTGTCTCTTTTCTCGATAATGGCCATTCTGACAAGTGTGAGGTGGTCTTTCATTGTGATTGTGATTTACTTTTCCCTGATGATGTGTGATGTTGAGCACCTTCTCCCGTGCCTGTTGGCCATCTGGATGTCCTCTTTGATAAAAAGTCTATTTAGTTCTCCTGCCCATTTTCTAATCAGATTTTTTTTATTATTTGTGTTCATTTATATATTTTTGATATTAACCCCTTATCTGACATATGGTGAGCAAAAATTTTCTCGCATTTTGCAGGCTGCCTTTTCATTTTGCTAATTGTTTCTTTTGCTGGGCAGAAGCTTTTGAGTTTGACGTAGTTCCATTGGTCGATTTTTGCTTTACTTGTGTTTCAAAAGCAATCGTTTTCGGAAGTTATATAATCTTAGTTTCTTTTTGAAAAAAAAAATAGCCATTCACCGAGAGACAGTATTCTAGCAAAGGTTTAAAATAACGAATCAGGGGTGCCTGGGTGGCTCAGTCGGTTAAGCGTCTGACTTGAGCTCAGGTCATGATCTCATGGTCCGTGGGTTCGAGCCCTGCCTCGGGCTCTGTGCTGACAGCTCAGAGCCCAGAGCCTGTTTCGGATTCTGCGTCTCCCTCTCTCTCTGCCCCTCCCCTGTTCATGCTCTGTCTCTCTCTGTCTCAAAAATAAATAAATGTTAAAAAAAATTAAAAAAAATAAATAAAATAACGAATTAACTTGTGGTCTGAACTTCTATGGAGGAACAGTGTGATGCTTGAAGGAGACATAATTTGTGAGGAAGTGAGAAACCTGAAAAACCTAAGATAGTGTTCCCAACCTTGGGGATCAGGGGTCTCCAAACCGGGGAGATGGTGTATGTGCTTGCTCAAGGTCTATGGCACAGCATTGTGGTAGCAGCGGGCTTTCTTTGCAGTTCCCTGACCTTTCTGTGACTCTAGTAAACCCTCTCTGGCCAAGGGAATCCTGTATTTACTTACAATACAAACAGGGCAGAGAACACCCTAGGATAACTCTTCTTTGGCCTTGGCTGCATTTCTGAGGCTTCCTGACCTCCAGGACTATCTCTGTCTTGCCTTTGTACCCACCCAAGCCCCATTGCTTCTCTTTGCCCCATGCTCTCTCAAAATAAGCCAGGATTTCTCTTTAAGTTTAGTACTTTTCTGTTTTTCTTTTTTTTTTTTTTAACAGTTTATTTTTGAGAGAGACAGAGTGCGAGTGGGGGAGGGGCAGAGAGCGAGAGGGTGATGCGGAATCCAAAGCAGGCTCCAGGCTCTGAGCCATCAGCACAGAGCCCGACACGGAGCTTGAAGTCACAAACCGTGAGATGATGACCTGAGCCGAGGTTAGACACTCAACCCACTGAGCCACCCAGGCGCCCCTAAAGTTCAGTACTCTTCAAACCTTGCATGATCAATCGAATGCATTTTCTGAATTCTTCCTTCTCTGTCCTGTTACTTCCCAGTATGAATTTTAAAATAGGCCCTTAATGACCACTTAACCTGATTTTATTCCCCACTCAAGCTTTCTTTGTTCCAAACCTTCTGACCATTGTTCTGTCCTGCATTCTGGCTGTGCTCTATCCTCAAGCTTTTACCCGAGACTAAACAATTCTCGTCTCCAGTTTTTCCTCCATCAATTCCCGTTCATTTGGCAGACAAGTCTTGGTCCCTTTTCCAAAAGAAGCTCTTTCTGATCTTCCAGAGTCAGTGAAACCCCCTTGTCAGGCCATCTCTGCGTCTCAGTTTTACATTTATTTGATTATTGGGTTAACATCTTCCTTCTCCACTAGACTGTAAGAGGTTCAAGGGCAGGGATTATAGCTGCTTTTGCTGAGAATACTTGCTAATACCCGCCCCCACTGTGTGCGTGAGTGTGTGCAGAGGTGTGCGTATGTATGTGTGTACGTGTGTCTGTTTAATGAATTGCTGGACGAATGAACGGGCAGATGGAAACTCATTACACAAATTTGCAACTGCATTGGGAAATTATCTCTCTCTTCATATCCGACAGCAGATATGAACATCTGTAACAGAAATTATAACTTTGAAGGACAATTTCAAAACTTCTGTAAAATAGAATATCCTGAAAGCTGTATGAGAATGCATTTTATTTTATTTTATTTTATTTATTTATTTATTTATTTTTTTCAACGTTTATTTATTTTTGGGACAGAGAGAGACAGAGCATGAATGGGGGAGGGGCAGAGAGAGAGGGAGACACAGAATCAGAAACAGGCTCCAGGCTCTGAGCCATCAGCCCAGAGCCCGATGCGGGGCTCGAACACCCGGACCGTGAGATCGTGACCTGGCTGAAGTCGGACGCTTAACCGACTGCGCCACCCAGGCGCCCTGAGAATGCATTTTAAAAACAGAATACACAAAAGACTGTCCTATACGTGGTCTCACTGAATCCTCAGAACAGCCCTATCCCCATTTCAAAGACAAGGAAGGTGAGTTCAGGTACGGTAAGGAACTTTTTCAAGGACATTTGAACCCAGAATGTCTGATTCTTAGGACAGATCTTTTTCCATAACATAAAACTGCTCTCATTCCTCCTATGAAACAATATAATATTCTCAGTTTAATGGTTGACTGATGTTGTAAAATGGTGAATTTTTATTTCAGTGATGCTTTATAGTAGAATTTTCTTTTGTGGGAAGATATCAATAGAGGTGATAGGGAATTGGAGCAAGCCACCCCAAAATATGTATGGCATACATAATGGAAGACACTTGATGCATGAAACAGTAGATGCATGAAAAGCGTTCTGACCTTCCTTCTTCTTCCAGAAAGCAGGAGATTAAACTCCCTTGTGAAAGGTACCCAACCAGTAAGTACCAGAGGAAGGAAAGCATTCTTATCATCAAGACAGGGAGTCAAGGCCAAGAAACCTGTAGAAACAGGCTTTGTTAAACTAACTCTTATCTTCCTAGTTACTTTCCCATAATTAACTGCCCTCCACCAAACCCCTTTGTCTTGTCACGTTTTCACAATTTACTGCTCTTGTCCAATCTCTTATGGAAGCATTTGGCCCTAACTGCTTCTTTGTGCTGTTCACTTCTCTTGTGAAGGCTCCCATGGACCTATCAGCATCACTAAAGGAAATGTGTGTGCTTTTCTCCTGCTTAAGTCAGTTTAATTCTTAGGCCCAGCCAGAGACCCAAAGAGGGTAAAGGAGAAATTTCCCCTTAGAAGGTCAATCAACAGATTGGGATGTTTACCTGAAATATCGATTTAGGTAACATTTTTTTCATAACACTGCTATCAACTAACATACTACAGCTCTTTGTCCGTGACATAAAGTTGAAACATTTTTTGCTTTTTATCTAGAGATTTTCAAACATCCCTATGTTGAGCAGCTTAACCCTGGCAGGCATAGTCTGTTGTTCTTGAAGACAGAAAGTCTGAGAGAGAGACAGGCGTTTCTAAGATGAGTGTCATCAAATAGACACAAAGCTGTGGGAAATATTTGTCTTGATTCACTCTTTGTGGTCAAAGGAAAATCACAAATCAGGAAGAACACCATGGTGGTTAATTTTTATGTGTTAACTTAACTGGGCCATGGGGGGGCCCAGACAGTTGGCTACACGTTTTTCTGGGTGTGTCTTAAGGGTGTTTCTGGGTAAGGTTAACATTTGTGTTGGTAGACTGAGTAAAGCAAATTGCTCTCCTTAATGTGGGTGGGCCTCATCCAATCAGTGGAATACCTGAATAGACCTAAAAGCCTGAATAACAGGCAGCCTGATTGTCTGATCTAGGATGTTGGTCTTTCCGGCCTTTGGGAAGGAACTGAACTGAAAAAATATTTCTGCTTGGGTCTCAAGCCTGGCAGTGTTCAGACAGGACACCACTGGTTCACCTGCTTGTAAGGTCTTTGGACTCAGACTCAGACTATAACTACAGGATCAGCTCTCCTGGGTCTCCAGCTTGGTGACTATATATATCGCCATATATTTATATGTTTCTCTGGGGAATCTTGACTAACACAGATTTTGGTACAGTAAGCTATGGGGTGATGCTGCTACCCTAGTGGGCCTGGAAGGTGGGACAGAGAGGCAAAGGGGATTATTCGCAAACCTAATCTAATAGAATTTGCCATGGCCAGGGAGGGGGGTAGGGGGTGCGGGGGTGAGGGTGCGGTGCCTGGATGGCTCAGTCGGTTAAGTGTCCAACTTCGGCTCAGGTCATGATCTCGTGGCTCATAGGTTCAAGTCCCACATCAGGCTCTGTGCTGACAGCTCAAAGCCTAGAGCCTGTTTCAGGTTCTGTGTGTGTCTCTCTCTCCCCCTCCCCTGCTCACTCTCTCTCTCTCTCTCACAAAAATAAATAAAACATTAAGAAAACTAAAAAAAAAAAAAAAAAAAAAAAAAAAAAAAAAAAAAAAAGGAATTTGCCTTGATAGCCTTTGAACCTGCTTGGGCCTTCTTCCTCTTTCTTCCTTCTAATTTCTCCCTTTGGGAACGGGTATGTCTATCCCATGCTTGTCTCACCACTGTATTTTGGGAGCACATAATATGTCTGCTTTCAGAAGTTCACAGCTAGACATGAATTTTGCCTCAGGATCAATTGTACCTTTAGTCTTAACCCGCTTTTGATTTAGATGATTTGGGGGGAGATTTTGGACATTAGGTTTTAGAGTTGATGCTGGAACAAGTTAAGACTTTTGGGCTGTTGGGAATAAATGAATATTTTGCATGTGAGAAGGACAGGAATTTGGCGGGGGGGGGGAGTCCAGGGCTGGGACACCTCTTTGAATTGTGCCCCCACCCATTTGTATGATGATTTTTGGAGATGGTAACTTTGGGGAGATAATTGGGTTTAGATGAAATTGTGAGGTAGGATATTCATGATAGAACTACTACCTTTATAAGAACAGACACCAAGGGTGCCTGGGTGGCTCAGTCGGTTAAGCATTTGACTTCAACTCAGGTCATGATCTCATGGCTCATGAGTTCGAGCCCCGCGTCAGGCTCTGTGCTGACAGCTGGGAGCCTGGAGTCTGCTCCCAATTCTGTCTGTCTGTCTGTCTGTCTCAAAAATAAATAAATAAACATTAAAAAAAAGAATTGTATAAGAAGAGACACCAGAGAGCTTGCTCTCTGTCTCCTCACTGTCCGGTGAGGACAGAAAGAGAAGAGGCTGTCTGCAATCCGGAAAGAGAACCCTTACAAGAAACTGATCATGCTGGAACCTTGATCTTGGACTTTGAGTTTTCAGAACTATGAGAAAATAACTTCTGTTGTTTAAGTCAAATGGTCTGTGGTTTTATTTTGATAGCTCCCCTTAAGACAATAAACATGGAAACCAGCTAGGACACCTTTTTGAAATCATCTAATTGAACTCAAACCTGCCATGTTCTTCCTTGTTCTCCCTGGAAACTGAAGTAACAAAAATGCTTCACAGGAAGATAAGTCACTATTTTGCCATGTTTTGCTAAAGGCAGTCACCTACCCTGTTACTGCCTGCCAGTCCTCTGCCTGCTGGGTGTTTGGATCCATTTGATCATAACAGTATGCTGAGGCCAGCAATAACTTTTTTTTTAATGCTTATTTACTTTCAGAGAGAGAGAGAGAGAGACAGCATGTGTGAGTGGGGGGAGGGGCTGAGAGAGGGGGGAGAGAGAATCCAAGCAGGCTCCATGCTTCCAGCCAGAGCCCAATGCCGGGCTTGATCCCATGAAACCTGAGACAATGACCTGCCCTGAAATCAAGAGTTGGATGCTTAGCCAACTGAGCCACCCAGGTGCCCCGGCAATGACTTGTGTTTTTTTTTTCTTTGAAGTACATTTTTTTCATTTCTTTTTTTTTATGAGTATTATTTATTGTCAAATTGGCTTACATACAACACCCAGTGCTCATCCCAACAAGTGCCCTCCTCAACGCCCATCACCTGCTTTGCCCTTTTCCACCACCCCCCCATCCATCCTTAATTTGTTCTCTGTATTTAAGAGTCTCTTGTGGTTTGCCTCCCTCCCTCTCTCTTTGTATCTTTTTCCCCTTCTTGTGTTCAGTTTCTCAAGATCCACATACGAGTGAAAACATATATCTGTCCTTCTCTGACTGACTTATTTCACTCAGCATAATACCTTCCAGTTCCATCCACATTGGTGCAAATGGCCAAATTTCATTCTTATTGCCAAGTAGTATTCCATGGAATATATAAACCACATCTTCTTTATCCATTCATCAGTTGATGGACATTTAGGCTCTTTCCATAATTTGGCTATTGTTGAAAGTGCTGCTATAAACATTGGGGTACACATGCCCCTATCCCAGCAATAACTTTTAACTTTTAGGCAAAGAGCCTTTCATTTGTTCATCATTTTTCTTACAGTGATGGAAAGCCAGGGCCAAGTTTTTTAAGGCTAAGAAAAACCGCCAGCAGATTGTATGTCTTTCAAAGACTTCGTATTCATATATTCTGACTTGTTACGTACCCTCTTTTTAAAAAGAAAAAGATCAGGACAACTTGAGATGTCTTGTCTGTGGTGTGTGAAATTAATTCTTTACTTTAAAATAATTTTATTAAAACTTCTTCAAAGAGGTGATAAGATAAAAGATCAAAGTGAGTACAAAGTTAAATTGTTCAGAACCTTTTACTAAGTTTTAATATAGGGATATCGCAAAGTATTCAAGGGCTAAACAGCCCGATTGAACCAAAATCAATTTCTCAAAATAATAGTTTAGAGAAAATTTAGATTGAAAAATGACTGGACTATAACAAACTAAAAGTATTGTCTTTTGCTAGAAGTGAGAGCATTGTGTTTTAAATACATATTAAAAAATTATATAGATACATCCTTCTTGGGGAAATGCAAATTTCTTTGGAAATGTCTCTGTTGTATAAAAATAAAACCCAATTTTACAGGATTCTATGAAAACCGTTCTCTTAAAAATCTAAACTAATAAAAAACTTGAAGAATTCTCATGAAAGTCAGGAACAAGACAATGGTATGCACTGGAACTTGTAATATTTAATATTTTTTGGAAATCCTAAAGAATTTTATTGAAATGAGAAATATAAACATTCTAATGGAACAGGCAACTCTTGCTATTGGCAGAGGAGATGACAATTTATATGGAAAACTGGAGAGATTGTAATGAAAAACTACCTAAAACAACGAGAGGATTTAGTAAGGTGAATCACAAAAAAATGAAAGATGAACACTTTAGTATGCAAAACAGCAATTGGAAAATGTCATGAAATCAAATCTCTCGTTGACAGTAGGAAAAAATGTCAACAAAAATGTCAAGAAATTTATTGAATGTATACAAAGAAAGTTTTACTCGGGGACAAACAAGAAGATTTGAGTCAGTGGAAAGACATTTTCTCAGATTGGAAAACTCAGTAAAGAGTTCAAGTTCTCGTACATTAACCTAGACCTTCAGTGTGATGATGCTGAATGTCGCAATTTGGGAAGAGACTGTGTGGTGGGGTGTTGGACGGAATTTGACAGTTTGTTTCCATGTGTACTGAAAAAATACTCCTGAAGAAATAGTCAGAAAAATTCTTCAAAAATAAGAGTAATGGGGTGATAAGAAAGCAAGAGTAATTAAATACATTTGGCCTTAGGACATGAATAGACGTATTGTATTGATTAAACTCTGGTGTCAAGCAAACTGAATTCACTCCCTGGGTTTATCACTCATAACTCTGTGACCGCAGGCAAATTATTGCTGTATTTTCCTCGCCTGTGAAATGGTATCGTATTAGATGATAAAGTAAAATGAAACTATAAAACGACTTAAAGAAGATTAAGTTAAAGAATAATATTATTATGAGGATAGCTTTCCTGAATCAATAACAGAACTCAGAAAGTGTAAATGAAATGATAGCTGAATTTTAACTAAAACTTTAAAAATGCACACAAAAACATGTAATAAAATCAAAAGCCACACTCAAACATGTATTTAATAACAGCTAAAACCTCATTTATGTTCTTACTAATAAAAACTAGATAAGCGGAGCACCTGGGTGGCTCAGTCGGTTGAGTGTCCGACTTTGGCTCAGGTCATGATCTCAGGGCTCGTGAGTTCGAGCCCCGCGTCGGGCTCTGTGCTGACCTCTCAGAGCCTGGAGCCTGCTTCCGATTCTGGGTCTCCCTCTCTCTCTGCCCCTCTCCCGCTCATGCTGTCTCTCTCACTGTCTCTCAAAAAATAAACATTAAAAAAATTTAAAAAAAAAACTAGATAAGCTACTCAATAGAAATAATTGGCAAAACCCATGATGAAGTTTCATAAAGAAATACACGTGCCTTATAGTCTCTTGAAAAAGGCTCAAAATCACTCTGGATTAAAGAGAAGCAAATTAAAATAGTTAGGTATAAGGTTCGTAATATACCTTGTTGTGGAAGATATAGCCTATCTTTCCTGCATTGTTTTGTAGGGTACAAAACTGGTGGAGATTCTTCAGAGGGAGGTTGATAGAGTATTTCAAAATTTTAAAAATGTACCTATCCTTTCACCCAACAAGTCCATATTTCAGATTCATGAATTTCTCATATAGGTGCTCAAAAATGAAAAAGAAATCAATAGAAATCAGTTTAATACATTTCAAAACAATCAGCAAGGGATATTGCAAAATGAGAAAATCAAAATGACAACACCATGTGTGCAAGGCTTCCAAAATGTGTGTGTGTGTGTGTGTGTGTGTGTGTGTGTGTGTTTAAACATACATGCATTATGTAGAAAATTTGGGGCATGATACTTACAAATGTTTAATAGTAATCACACCTAGGGGCACCTGGGTGGCTCATTCACTTGAGTGTCCGACTTTGGTTGAGGTCATGATCTCACAGTTCATGGGTTCAAGCCCATTATTGGGTTTTGTACTGACAGTACGGAGCTTGGAGCCTACTTTGGATTTTCTGTCTCCTTCTCTTTCTGCCTCTCCCCAGCTCATATGCTCTCTCTCCCTCAAAAATAAATAAACATTAAAAAAAATAGTAATTACATCTGTGAGGTGAGATTGAAAAAAATTTTTTGTAGTGTTTGCATTTTCCAGCTGCATCCATGTGTCACTTTCATGGTAGAAAACTATTTAAATTTAGAAATAAAATGCACTGCAGAGTCCTAGAGCAAGTGTGCCTATTTATTCCCATATTTTTAAGAAAAAAGTAATAGATATTAGCAAAATCTAATAAAGAATCCTGCAAAACGTACTGAGAAACACGAGAGGATTCTCAGAGAAAAAATACATAAAATCACAAATTACTTCATAGTTTTGGATTTTCTTAGAGTTTGAAAATGTAAAGGAAGGTGGAATGAACATTTTCCTGAGGTATGAATAAAATAAGAATATTTGAAAATGAAAGTACAGAACAGGGAATAGATTCTTCAGATATTAATGTCTTTATAATGCTATAATAATTTAAATTATAAAGTGGCATTAAACTAAACAAAATGACAAAATAAATGGACCAGAAAGACTTTTTAATAAAAAGGATGATTATATGATGATTAAACATCACAAAGCAATAAATGAGCTGTGGGTCATACAATAATACTAGGACTGTTGATTAATCAATATCAGTTGTTAAATGATTAACCAGTGCAAGTCAATATCACTAGAATATATTCATTGAAATTTTTAAAGTAGTAGGTTTAGTAAAATGTCAAACCATAAAAGACCAGAAACAAACAAATAAATATTTATCAATATCTCCATGGGCATCGTCTATTTTGGAAAGCATAGAAAGAAATTACTTTGGCAATGATAGTAGATTTCACTATAATTAAACGTGTTTTTTAAAACTGTTGCTCAAAATTAAAGACCAGTTTACTAAGCAGCCTACACATTTGGAGAATATTTACAATACATATTAAAGACAAAAGGTTAAAATGTTTAATATACAAAACATATGCAAGACACACATGTATTAGTTGCATATTTAGATTAAGACACTAAAATTTCAAAAAACAAGTGGTCAACAAACAGTTTATAATAGTGGAAATACAAACGGCAAAGTGGCTGAAAATGGGAAAATGTTAAATCATGAATAAAGAAGGTGTCAATTAAAACACTAAAATACTAAGCTTGACTATGAACTTCTCTGAAATTGTAAAATGTAAATCACTTAATACTGGCAAGAGTATTTTCCCATATACTACTGTGGGAATGTAAATCACACAGCCTTTGGAAGGCATTCCAAAGTGTACTGAGAACCTAAAAAATATTAGTAGCCTTCCATTCACGGATAGAAATTTATCTGAGAACGTAAGGTGAAATGCCTCGTGCATAAAAATGATGCTTGAAACACACCCATGCCTGCATTTAGAAGAAGCTTGAATGATTAACAATAAAGATACGGTTAAATGACATGAGATGAACAAGTATGGATACATTTAAAACGATGTTTGTAAAGAGCACATGTCATAGTTTACATGAAAAAGAGGTAAGTGACATATCCATATAGTTTGATCTCAACGAAGCAAACACAACACACATACAAAATAGATTAGAAGAGGGAATTAAAAATATTCATGGTAGACCAGTCAGTAGCCTTGATACAGTTGCAGGATAATGTTGGTGTTATTAACATGTAACAGACTTACTTTATGGGAGCAGGTGTTCCTGCCCATTGATGATGATAAGAATTTGATGGAACAATAATATCTTTTCTGTCGTTCATTAACTGACTCTGGAAGGCAGCTACTCCACCTCTTTTGACCTTGGGTTCTTTTGCTGTCATGTGCTACTAGCAACAATAATACATCACTATCAGGGTCATTTGAAAGATACAATAAGGTATGAATGAGAAAGTATGCTGTAAATGGCATGTACATGTTATATATTTTTATTAACTAGTTGATGATTATCTAGTACCCTAAAGTTCTGCCTGGGTCAATGGCTGAATTTTGCGGACACAAACTCAATCATACTAGTAACTTCATGGCTATCATTGAGTGATGTTTCTGTAAAGAAATACATTTCGAAATCCACCAATGGTACAGATTTGTCTGTCAACGTCAAATCAAAGTTATATTCATGTCAGCAAAGTATTATACACAGAAAGAGCTGTCAGCTTGTCAATATAAAAAGCACTGACTAATTTATAAAAATATTCAGTTGAAAGATAGTAGAAAGACAAGCTGCCAATATTAAGAGCAATGTGAAAATGAAAACTGGAGCAGGAGACCTACAAATTTTATCGAGAAAAATCTTTGAAGATTTTGGCATAAGGAACGAGAAGGGCAGACACGAAGCTGATGCGTGACAGACAGTTGAGCAACCTATCTTGATTGAATGACTATTTTTAATCATTTTTACATGGCATGATTTTCAGTGTTTAGATGCAACCTGTTACAAAGGGAATAAAATCGAGAGAAAAAGAAGAAAAAGTAATGGAATCAAATGCAATGTGAGAGATGGGAATGGACAAAAATCCTGCCACTTCCAGGATTCCGTCTGGAACTCTGAAGCTAGAGCAATGGTAACCATGGATGAGGTTCAAAGCATCCTCTTTAGGTAAGTCGTGAGGCCAGTCTTTTCTGTACTTCCGTTTCCCTTACCATGAGAAATTGCCCCTCAAAGATACATAGAACTAGGAAAAAAAAGGCAGAGATGTAATGCTTACATTAGATAATTATAGTGTATGGTGTGGGAGAGGAAGAAGTGGTCAAATAAATAGAAGTATGTTGATGCATTTAAGGGAGAGAGTGTAAATATATACACTTGGTTACACTCTTCCCCCATATCACCAAATGGACACAACCAGACACTCACTATAACTGTGGCTCTGGTTTCTGATGCAAAAGAATCCCCTCCTCTGTAGCCTTGTTCTGCAACTGAGTGTATGAAAGGCAAAAATATCTAGTTAGTACGCCTAATTATATTATAGCTCTTGCCACTAATTTTGGAAAAAAAAATCAGTCCAACTAATTAACTGACTGAATTGACTGACTATAGCATTTGTCAAACAGTTGGTTGCACTTTTTTTTGCTTGAATCTAAAACCGATGTGTCTTCAGAGTGTTGGGGTGGAGTCCATGCTTGGCCTCCTTGTTGATATCGGGTTCCCTGCCAGGCACTAAACTATGCTATTTTTTTACTGTTTATTTTCTAATTCTCATTGAAGTTTCAAAGTACAGAAAAGTAGGAAAAAAGATTAAACATAGTTCTATTATTTAAAGCTACACAATTATCCATGTGTTGTATTTTTTCTGTGCATATTTTTGCATATTTATGCTTAACAAGGTAATTTATATTTTTAATTGAATAATGAATATTACATATTTCTTAAATATATGTCTTAATGACTGTTGTATTGCCTCTACTTGGTAGCACCATTAACCATTGGTTCATTGAGTCATACCTCTACTTTATGGCATTAGGTTGTCCTATTGCCATCTACACAGTGCTAAAAATCTTTGTATATGATTCTTTTGTACAGTTGAGATTATTTTCTGAGGGTTTCAAGAAGCAGATTATTTTCTGATGTTTTTTCCCTAAGAGTTATTCATGAATGATTCTCAAACACATTATAGTCCTACACCTTAGGAACTATCAGATTATGAAAAGCCGTTAAAGCTTTTAAGATGATAAAATATATCTATCTCATCTCAGAGCCAGCAAGTTCTTAATTAAGAAACATTAGAAAACATTTTCATTAAAGCCAACAGTAAAGCAAATATCTGAATTAGCATCATTATTATTAACAATGTTCTGGGGAATATTAGCTTACACAATTGGACAGGGGCATAAAACATTGGAGTTGATATAAAAACATTAGAAGGGAGGTATACAATTGTTATCTGATGACATGACAGTATGCTTGGAAAATCCATGTTGAAAAACTACCCAAACAATAAGAGAATTTATAGAGAGACACAAATTAATATTCATATCATTGAAAAGAGAAAATTCTTAGAAATATACCTTATGATAAAAGTGCAAAACAAAAGTGAACAAGATTACAAAAACAAACCCCTAAAAACAACAAATAAACCCCAAAGGAAACAAAATACCGTCTGCGGTGAAATCACTTCTGACACATTGTTGAGGGAAACGTAAATTGTTATTTCTGTGGAAAGCAATTTGGTGAATGAGTTATGTGGTAGGTTGATGGGCCAGTGATCCTAACTGTTTCCCTCTGTCTCTATCCACATGATTTGCAATGGGACTTTGTGGTTCTCATCAGTGGATAAAGTGACTTCCACACCCCTGAATCTGGGCTTGCCTTGTGATTTTCTTGGGCCAACAGAAGGCTTTGTGATCAGTAGAAACTTCTCTTTTTTTTGCTGTCAAGTTCAGTACATTGTCATATGACAAACAGGTTTGGTCCCATTTTTGTCTTAAGTTACTCTATTTTAAAAACTTGTTTCACTGTATGGCCTGTTTGTTCAGACTGTTGTGTATGGGTATTTTTGGTTTTGCTCGAGAAATTATTCTTACAACTCTATAAAAATGTTTTAATGCTTGGTTTTAGATGGTCTCCACTAATGCCTTACTGGAAACAATGACAAAATTAGGATATTTCCTCTTTTCCCTTCCTTCCTCTTTATCTTCTGTACCCATCTTTTAGTTGATTGCATCATCTTTCTTATGTTTACCTTTGTGCTGTTGAATAAAGTCTCTGCTTCTTTGACTTGGTAATGAGGAGAGTTTCATGAAGGGGCTATTTATTCATGAAGAAGAACAGGCAGAGCTAAGAAATTCGACAAGCAATGATGGAGCATCTACGGCTAACAAAAGTTAGAGGCCCCCATAACTTTCTTTGGCTTATGGCGGCAACTGGAAGGAATGGCCACCAGCACATGATGAGAGCTGAAGCCGAGTGAGAGGGGCTGCTTGTCAGGAGTTATGGTGTAGGTCGAGGAATAAAACCCTAGCCAAGTCACAGCAGTCCTGTGCCTTTATCATCATCACTAAAATAGGAAAATAATAACTATCTAATAGTGTGGTTGCAATTTATACATGAACATGGGATCTATGACTATCCTAGCTTAGTAACAGTCAGATCGCAATTACCACCGGGCGATTAGCTGTGTAGACTAGGGATGAGGGGAAGTGTGCACATGTAGGTATACATAGTGAGGAAAAGCGAGAAAGAGAACAGGAGTGTCAGTGAAGGCATGCTATTGGAAGGTATTATTCTTTGCAGTGAAGTTTGACTGGGTTCTGAGGTGAGTTCCTCACACTTTATGTTGACTTAGTCATCTGGAGTCAATATTTCCTCTCTGCAGTCATCTAAGTCCCTCTGATCCACTCCTACTACACACTTACCTCATTACAAGTCTCTGTGTGTGTTTCTGTGCCTGTGTGCACATCAGCAAGTACTTGTTCTAATTTGCATAGAAATACTCAAGGTACAGTTCCACTTGTGTAACCACACGGTGATATTTCATTGCTGGGGAAAGAAAACAAAGAAATCAGTGTAGGGAATCTGATTTCATTAGAAAATATTATTGTCCATGTCACTTTTAGGTAGACATGTTTAAGTGTGATTGGGGATCCCATGGCAGTCAGGGCGCTGGAGCGTGCCATGCCATGCCACGATGCGAAGACAGAAGAGATGGAAAATTTTTGTCAGAAAAGGGCTTTTATATTCAGGCACTAAACGATGACAGTACAGACAGAGTGATTGTTATTCAGCAAGAGTAAGACAATAGAAAGGATTTAAATGATCTGGAAAAATTAGAATTGATTGAACGAGTACAGAGTAGAGCAATTCTGGGGATGCAGGCTGTGGTGTTAAAACAAATATCAAATTTTTACGTGAGACTCATAATAGAACCCACAAATGACATGCACATATGTGTGTGTGTGAGAGAGAGAGAGAGAGACTGGGTGGGGGGGGGAGAGAAAGAGAGAGAATTCTGGGTGGAAGGACTTTGGCTTGCTCTGGAGAGCTGTATTTACAGGGAGGTTAGGGAGTGGGAACAGCACTCTTGCCTTCATGGCATGGAAGTGTGGAAGGGGTCCTGTACTATGTGGGTTTGTCAAAGGAATCAAAGTCTATATGGATCCTTGTAGTGACATCAGAATGACATTTCACTTTTGTTTACATGTTGAGATTCTTCACTTTGGGAAGGGCAACATTCCTTCCCAATATTTGGTGGATGAACTAAGACCGATGCATTCTTGAATGTGGGGACTCATTTGTCTACTGTTTGTAGGGCCTGGGAAGAACACAGAGAAATAGCTTCTTATGGTTCAGTAATTTGTTGTTTAGCCTAAGACCTGTGCGACACCAAGTGCCACATAATGTGAATTTTCCATCACTCAGAGGCCATTGTCCATTTGTTAGATATTTTTATTCCTTTGGCTTTTTCTTTCTCTCTGTTGTCTGATATTTGGCAACAGCCACAATCCCTTGAGTGAAGGCGAAATGAAAAGATAAACTTTTTCAGTCTTGCTTCTTTTTAGCAGTTCTGAGAAAATTAGAGAGAGGAGTTAGAAGCTGTTACTTAAAATGAGGTTCCTGAATCGTTTATAGTTAAAATTTTAGCAGTGATATAATGGGACCAACTAAAATCTTGCTCAATGTCCCGTTCTATGTTGGACTTGTAGCTATAAAAATCTATCTTTTTTTATGTTAAAGCTCTTTACCAGGCAAGCATGTTACATGATGAAAGGAAAAGATACAATATGCAGATTTTCAGAAGCTACTTTCCTCTCTTTCAAGAAATGAAGTTTCTTAAAAATATAGCAAAAGCAGGGGCGCCTGGGCGGCTCGGTCAGTTGAGCATTCAACTTCTGCTCAAGTCATGATCTCACGGTTCGTGAGTTCAAGCCCCACATCAGGCTTGCTGCTGTCAGTGCAGAGTCTGCTTTGGATCCTCTGTTCCCCCTCTCTCTGCCCCTTCCCTGCTTGTGCTCTCTCAGAAATAAATAAAAGTTTTTAAAAAATACAGCAAAAGCAGAACAAAACTCAAATGAGGCCTTGGGAATTGGTTAAGGGGAAATTTACAAAGGCCTTAAGGTTGATTGGAAGTTTACTTTTATTTTATTTTTGCTCATAAAATATAAGCAAAGTATTAAGAATATAGATAGTAAAAGGAGTAACATAAAATTTATATATTTTCCCAACACCCAGAGGTAGACTTTAAAAAATATTTTGGTAATTCATACACACACACACACACACACACACACACACACATGTATATAATAGTTATATTGTGAATATTTTAGGCACAAATTGTGACTTTTCCATATTAAATCTTGGGGATGTTTTAGAAAAGCACATCAGGGTAGCAGGATGAGCAATGAATCTACACAGTCACATGAATGACTCCTTAGCTGGTCAGAGAAAAAATAGAATGTGGAGAAAAAAATTGGTGGTCTGAAACAAAATAGTGATGGGATTTTAGGTAAATTCAGGTGAGGAATGATTGATATGATGTAGAAAGTCCTGGGTTTAGGTACAGAAAGGAAAAATGTGAGAATTGGTAGTGAATCTAAAGATTTCTATCAAACATTCTTGATTGTATTAAATGTTTATTGCTATAGATTTTGTGAAAATTGCTCGTATGGGTGTGTTTATTCTGTGGCGTTAGTCCTGTGACTATCACATTCAAAGCTGGCTGGCAGTTGAATATGGTGACGCTTAGTTTAGGAATGGGTGCTCTGGCAGAGATGGTTAGCTATCCAACAAAAATCTGTGCTCCTACTCTAGTAGAGTAGTCCTGGGAAGGGTCCGCCCAGGCAACAGCTACACTTCCCAGCATTCCTTGCATCCAGGTGCAGCCATGTGGCTAAGTGCAAGCCAATGAAATGGGAGGGGAGGCGCCATGTGCCTCCAAGTTTGTTATCTCAACTATCAAGTTGACTTTTCTCCCCACAATCTTTTATCTTCGAGATGGCTAGACTTAAAGATGCCTCAGTACAAAGTGGGAAGCCACCTACTGTAAAAATACTCCCAAGAATGACCAAAACGTGACACAGACACAAAGTGAGTAAATGCTGTTGGAAAAATGGTACCGACTGACTTGTTGGATGCAGGGTTGCCGCAAACCTTCAGTTGGTGAAAATTGCAGTATCTGCAAAGCACAATAACATGAAGCACAATAAAACAAGTTATGCTTGTAATCTAAGCAAGAGATGTTGGGGTTGGCACTAGAGGGAAAGCAGTGGAGATGACGGAAAGAGACGGACTTGGGATATAAAAATAGACAGCATTGGGTCACATTATTACTCACTGTTACCATTAGGTTACAGAAAGTCAGAATGAAGAAAACATGAAACAGATGAATATGACTTACTATCTCCATATTATCTGATTATATTAAGATTTTATACTAATATCTGATTATACTAAGTAGATAGGACCAGCAAACTATAGCCCGTGGGCCCAATGCCGCCTGTTGCTTGTTTGGTAAATAAAGTGTCTTGGAACATAGCCTCCCCATTTATTTATGCATTCCATATGGCTGCTTTTGCATAATAACAGCAAAGTTGAGATATTCTGACAAAGACCTTATGGGCAGCAACACCTAAGATATTTTCTATCTGGCCTTTTACAGAAAAAAGTATTCAGACTCCAGCTAAAGAGAATTATTCTCTACACTTTATTATTTAGCCCTGGGGGTGCCTGGGTGGCTCAGTCAGTTAAGCATCTGACTTCAGCTCAGGTCATGATCTCATGGTTCGTGAGTTCAAGCCCCGCGTCGGGCTCTGTGCTGACAACTCGGAGCCTGGGGCCTGCTTCAGATTGTGTCTTCCTCTCTCTCTGACTCTCCCCTGCTCACACTCTGTCTGTCTCTCTATCAAAAATAAAAATAAATAATAAAAAAAATATTATTTAGCTTTGTTGTAAGAAGAATCTGGAATCATTGAAATAATGGAATCAACGTGATTTTCAGGCAGATTTTTGGATCTGTCAGGATTCTAGTTTGATTCCCTTGGATTTCACCCTTTGGTAACATATGTTTGCTCTAAGGCAGTCACTAAAATTAAAATTAATGTAAATCAACCATTGCAAAGATTGTGTCTTAGATTTGAAAGAAACCTGAGTCATCATCTGGTCTAAGTCCTTTATTATTTTAGAGGAGGAAACAGAACTCCATGGTCCTTGTGTCACTAGCTCAGGGACACAAAGTCAATTCGAGGCAAAGAGGAACCTACTGTGCCTGCCTTTCTTGTCCCAGTCCATGCCCTGTCCACTATGCCACACTGAACTCCTTAAAAATAGATGTAAGATTCTTCGAAAATCACAGATATGAATGGATGGGGATTTCCTTTAAACATCATTGTTTTTTTACATCAAATTTCAAGTGTCCAACATGCATTTCTTTTGAACTAGGTTATTTTTCATTTTATAAAATGATCCCGTTGATTCTATCTTTAGAATTTGTACTATGGAAATTTTGAAACAAGTATAAAAGCAAAGATAATGGCAAAATGAACCCCTATGTACCTGTCACTCAGCTTCTACACTTACCCCGTGGCCCATCTCATTTCATCTAATTTCCTCACCCAGTCTCCCACCCTTACCACATACATTGTTTTGAAGCAAATCCCAGCCATTCCATAATTTAATCTATGAACATCTTAGTATTTATCTCTAAAAGATAAGAGCTTTTGAAAAGTTGTAAGCCAAAAACTAACAATAATTCTTTAACATCACCAGTGTCCAGTGTTCAGATATCCCCAATTGTCTCAGAAAATTTTCAAGTTAATATGAAGATTCCCAATTTGTTGTTAAAAACAAAAACCTGGATATTTGTCCTTGGAGTGTCCCATTTTCTGAATTTTACGGTAACATCTGTAGAGTGAGGTGATTTAATTAAAATTGCTATCCTCTAATTAATGTAAACAATATTTGACTTTTTAAAATGTAACTTAAAGCTCTTAGAGGATCGCATTTATTGTGGAAAATATACTCTTAGCATGCATACACAGAATCTACATACACTCTTTAATACTCATGTCACATCATGCCACTTGTCTGCTGGAGACCCTTGGGTGGTTTGCCATCTCATCCAGAGTAAGGGCTACTGCCTGCCTCTGGTCTCAAGACCCTACATGATTTACTCTTAACGTAGCTCTCTGGCCTTCTCTTATTTCTTCTTTCATACTTTGGAATACAGCCAGGTGACTCACATCCTTAATCCTCTAAAACCCTTGTTCCTCTAAAATTTTACCTTCTCAGGAGGTTGACACCAGTTGTTCTCTTTCCCTGGAAAGTTTATCTCCCAGATGCCATGGCTCATTGCCTCTTTTCCCAGATATTTCCGTGACTCATTCCCTCATCTCTTTCCAGTCTTAGTCAAATGTCATCTTTTCAGTGAGGCCTTCCATATCCAACCTATTTTAAATAACCAACTCTGCTTAACACTCTCCATCCCCTTCTCTGTATTATTTTTGTATATTTTGCCCATTTCTGTGTTTTCAGTACCTAGGACAGCGCCTGGTTCATAATAGAGATTTAGTAAATATTTGCTGAAGGCATGAATGAATATCTGTAGTTATATTTGTTTTGGAGAATTTTGTCAAGGTGAACAGTATTTACTCTAGATCAGAATGCCACCCCTGAATTCTTGGCTATTTTCCCATTCAAGTTAATTAGGCAAGTTAAGCTGGAAGAAAATCTACAAGTGCCCTTAAGTTCACCCTGTGAGCCTGAGACCAAGAATAATGTAGAGTAATCCTAGTACATGGTTACTTGTTTCTTTTCCTTTTTTCTGGACTCTAATCTGGACCAATCTGTGCTCTTTAGAGATACAGTTCCTTCATGAGCTAAAGGCACCCTCCGAGAAAAAGAGAACGAGAAAGTGAACATTAAAGAGGAAAAGACTCCCAAGCCCCCTCTCCCGTGAATCTTCATAATCATGATCATTGTGCTTCATAGGGGTAGAGAAGGAAGAGAAAGTCCATCAACTGCTTCATTTGGGAGAATGAATCCCAGCTATTTTTTTTCCTATTTATAATATATGCCTTGTTAATATCCTGATATCATCAAACGTTTCATTTGTTTTCTTTTGCCTTTACCTCCATCCCCTCTTATCCTGTGATGTCTCCAAATGTTATACTTTTCTGGGTACCTTAAGTCTCCAGTGAGGTGGGAGTGCGTGAAGTCAACAGCAGGCTAAGGAATTATTTTTTAAATTTCTAGATGAAAAACAACTGAGGGTCATGAATTCCGGCTTTCAGAGTTCTTATTGCAATACCCTACCTTTGTTGCTCACTGTCAATCTATGCACTGATACTTGTTGAAATTAGACCTTCATGGATATTTTACTTACTTGTGCTATCTTTGATTCTTTCACTGTGAATAAATTCTCTTCAAACTTGAAAGTGTGGCTGATAATCACAGAGGATATTAACCTGATTGGTAAGAACATCTTTCATTGCCTGGTTCTTCATAGTTTGGGAACCCCAAAGACCCTAATACATGTACCATGTGGCACTGGATAAATATTGATTAGACTGATGAAAAGAAATATTTCATGAACATAACATATTAAAAAAGAATGAAACCAGTCACTTCATTACAGATAGAAAATAGGATATCCAACTTATTATTAAAGTTTAAAAGAAGGTTTAGGCACAAAAATATGGAAGGAAGGAAAAGACTCCTAAGCTGATCCTACTGAAGAGTATTGAACATTCATTAATTTGTTTACTCATTTATTTCACAAACATTTGTCAAGAGCCTACCATGTCCCAAGCAGTACTTTTTGTACTAAGTGTACAGAATGAGTTGAGCATATTCTTTGTCCTTAAAGAATGTTCCTAGTAGGGGAAGCAGACAGCTATATCAGCAATTACAGTCCACTTTGGTGAATACCATAATAGAGACAACAGAATACTATTCCAACATATGTAAGTAGTACCAGCTGCATTTAAAAGAGGATAGTCAGGGGGGTGCCTGCATGGTTCAGTTGGTTAAGTGTCTGACTCTTGGTTTCAGCTCAGGTCATGATCTCACAGCTTGTGGGTTCGAGCCCCACATTGGACTCTGTGCTGACAGCACAGATCCTGCTTGGGATTCTCTGTCTCCCTCTCTGTCTACCCCTCCCCTGCACTCTTTCTCTCTCCCTCAAATATGAATAATAATAATTAAACTTCAAAAACTAAAGAGGGTTCTCAGGGAATGATTCTTAAGCTGATACTAAAAATCGAGTAGGAATTAGATAGAATGATGGCTGGGAGCACAGAAGAAAATGGGAAATCATTCTTTAGACAATGGAGGAAGTAGGTCCAAAGCACACATGTGCCTTCTGGGAACAGCAAGTATTCTGGCTGGAGCTTAGAGTACTGATTGAGCCATGTTTTGAGATGAGGCTGGAAAAGGAGAAAATATGCCAGGGAAGGCTTTATATGTCATTGTGAAGAGTTTGAATTTCATCATTAAGCTACGGGCCACCTTTCAGAATTTTAAAAGTGGGGGTAGGTGAAGGCAGAGAGATGACATAATTACAGAGATTGGATCTTTTGAGAGTAGAAGCCAAGAGCAAGTCTGAATGACAATGGAATAAACACAGAGGAAATACACTTTTAGAAGTACACTCGACAGGACTGATGATTGATTAAAATATAGGAGTGGGCAGGCAAGGAGAGAAGGAGAATGAGGAGATTCAAGTGATGTTTAAAGATCCAGGGAAGAATGGAAGTTAAAATGAAGGGCAGCTTTAAGAAAGAAGAGATAAAGTTAACTCCTTGTGACAAAATCTCAAAGAAGTCAGACAGACTAACAATGACATATGGATTTATCAATTAAGAATTAAATTGAGATGTATCACAGTAGTTCAGAGGAATGGTTACATTAGAAGCCAGTTTTCAATGCACTGACGCATGAACAGGCCCAAATTATGGGTAGTCTTCAGCTGTACTGTTTGGGGACTCCTTTATAAGAAAAAGGATACACAATTATGAATTCAAAACTGTATATAAAGTGTTAGAAGGGGTCCACACAATGAGGGGTCCTGACATACAGCTTCATTTGCTTTTTCACAAATTCATCTTTGGGCTGAAGAATGGGTGGGTGATGATGAAACAGCAAGCCTTCAAGAGGCTTGGTTTTAAAGGAAAGAAGAAAAATTGAAAAGTTACAGTGTGTGGAAGTGGAGAACAGAGGGCAAAAGTGTGTGTGTGTGTGTGTGTGTGTGTGTGTGTGTGTGTGTACTTCGTAGAGTGACATGAGCATGCTGGTAATGTGACTTGAAGGGACAGAGAAGGTGTGGAAGGTAGACAGAATACCTGAGGGAATGGGAGAGGATGGAATTAAGAGGACAAAGGGAAGAACGTTCAAGGAATGATCTGAATAAGAGGTTTCAAGGAAAGAAACCATTTGACATCCAGAAGGCTTTTGCTGGCTTTTATCAAGGAAGTTTTAGTGTAGTGATGAAGATAGGAACCCAATGATGTTGTGTTGAAAAGTGAAAGGGAGCTGTAGTGGTGCAGCAGTGAGTGTGGCCTCCAAATCGGACATGTTTGTGAGGAGAAGCAGGGAGACTGGGCAGAAGCCAGGGGAGCGTGCAAGATCAAGCAAAGGTTTTATTATTGACTTATTCTGGGTGTGTTAGAAGATAGAGGAAGGTTATGCGTTGGGAGAATCCAATCAGAAGGGAGGGAGAGAGGGGATGAGGGAAATCTATCAAGGGAAAGAGAAGCCTTCGTTAAAAATGTTACCGCCCTACTTTGCAAAGCACTTGGTACAGATAAAGCATTCAAATAGTATAGAAATAAGGCACTATATGCAAATCTCCTATAATTACACCTTCGGAAAGCAAATACTGGTAAAAAATTTTTTTTGGTTTTTGTACTTCCAGGCATTTTTCTATTATGAATACAAATATACATGCAAACATACAGATTTGCAGGTAGCAACAAACTTTTTTTTCACAAGATTAATCTGCAATTGTAAGGTGACGTTCATTTAAGTTCTTAGAGCTGTGGTCCATTCTTTTTTGGTGGCAAACCATTTTTTTTTGGCAACAAATCTTTATTTTAAAAATCAATCCTCTGTTGATAGCTGTAATTGTTTTCAGTTTACCACTATTAAAAGCAAGGCTATAATCACCATCTTTGCATATTTATGTGAGTATCTGTATAGAATTTATTGCTTCAAGCATACTGCTAGGTCAAAAGGTATTTAAATCTATATTGTTACCAGTTATTTCCAAATTTCCCCTCCAAAGTTCATTATTCTAATTTATACACCTGCCCACAGCCCATCGAGTGCTTAGAAAATCATGTTTTGACATTAAACTTAACTCAGTGAAAAACTGGAGTGATCACACTCCAAAGTCCTCTGAATTAGCCAGAAATCCTTTGCGGAAGTGTCTCAAATATCTTATCTTCCTCTGATTAAAATTTTATTGAAGAAGCTGAATTCAACAGCACGTAACAAACTGTTTGAATTTTGTTATCATTTGATTTACTACTAACATTCTTGTTCTACAAATATGCAAGGATTTTGGCTGTCTTACAGGTTTAAGTATATGGATTTCTAGAACTTTAGACGCAGAAGGCATTTAAAGAACATGCAGGTCAGCCTTCTTATATAGCTGAAAAAAATTGATGGTCACAGTAGCTGGGTTTCCCCACATACACCCAGTAATCTTCTGCACAATTGCTTCTTTCTGGTGTTGATTTTACCTGGAATGCCTTCTTACGCTGCTTAGCTCAGCTCCCTTGTATAAAACTGGCATCACTACAGACTTACCTGCTCTTGACAGGGTCTGCCTGGCATTATAGCAGCCTGTTTCTTGTTTCCTACATCTTCAGCTATAAGGTTTTTCTGAGCAAGACCATGTCTTACTCATTCTTGAGTCCTTAGTTCCTAGGGTATACACATGCCTTGCCTAAATCTTTTTGAATTTCCCCCCAGTGAATGAATCTAGGCAATTATTATAATGGATTGTAAATTGTAAAACAGAGACATTCAGTCTGTATTTTACCTTCTAATGAAGGTACACAGACCACTTCTAAGGTTTTCTTGGAAAAGAAAGAAAGAAAGAAAGAAAGAAAGAAAGAAAGAAAAGACCCTGAATCTAATCTAGCCTCCAGCTAGACTATCAATATATATCGGGCAGAGGAACATGCTAAAGGACCATAAGGATGCAATCAGCAAAAGCTAGACTGGTCCAAATACACAGGACAACTAGTCTCATGTCTTCAACAAACGAAGTATAATAATAATAATAATAATAATAATAATAATAAAAGATAGGAGAACTTATATATTCAAGAAGACTTAAGAGATTTATCAACCAAGTATACTACATTTTGATCCTGATTTGTATGTATGCATTGTTAAAAAAAAAAGAGACAATTGGAGAAATTTGAAGACTAATTGGATATTTGATGATACTGAGGAATTATTGCTATCTTTTTTTGGTTAATGCCATTGTAGCTATGGTTTTCAAAGAAAAGGTCATGATGTCATGATGTTTTTAGAGGTACATACTGACGTTTTTATGGGCAAAATGATACAACAATTGGGATTTGCTTCAAAACAATTTAAGTTTGATAATTGTCGAAGTTTGGTGATGGGTATGCAGGGATTATTGTATGATTTTCTCAAGTTATTTGTATGTTAAAATTGTGATAGAAGATGTTTTGGTATGTGGATAAATGAATATTACAAATTTATTTTTTAACTTAAGCTGGAACAGATTTCCTCATTTCCACCTTTACCTTCATTCTTTTCTAGTTGCCTGGCTGTAATAGAAGTGCTTTTTATTTTTTTCAATTATTTTTAAAATATAATTTATTGTCAAATTGGTTTCCATATAACACCCAGTGCTCATCCCAACAAGTGCCCTCCTCCCTGCCCATCACCCACTTTCCCCTCTCCCCCACCCCCCATCTACCCTTAGTTTGTTCTCAGTCCTTAAGAGTCTCTTATGGTTTGCCTCCCTCCCTCCCTGTAATGTTTTTTTTTCTCCCTTCCCCTCCCCCATGGTCTTCTGTTAAGATAATAGAAGTGTTTTTTAAAGGAGCTTTGAGCTAGGAGGGATACAGACAGTTTTAATGTAACATATAGGAGATATATCGGTAGTAGATGTACCTGTGCAGTAACTAAATTCTTACTGGCCTTCAGATATCCAAGTTGAAGCCCAAATAACCATGAGGCTTTCTTCCATTCCCTCTATACTCAGATTTCAGGATCTAAAATTCCCCCTTCCCCTGTATAGTGTGGAAACAAATGGAAGCATGAATGGTGGATGCCCCACATTGGAGGATGCACTTCAAAGGAGTTGGGACTTTGGCATGAGAGGAAGTAGAGGAGAGTGAAAGGAAGAGGGGAGTGAAGGCCCATAAGGGTGGAGAAGAGCACAGAGTCTGTTATTGGAGAATGACTCTTTCCCTGGCTTCATTCTTCTCAGGACGATTGAACTCTTAGGAGTCTTCTAAGACTTTCTGCATCTAAGCATTGCCTACCTGATCCCTGGACAATCTCAGGCATTTCCAAACACCAGGTTACCTGCTAGGTGGGAGCGCTGTTTGTATGCAATTTTCCCATGTTGTTGACATTGACATTGTACGTTCCTGGACTACAAGGGCCATCTATGAATTCAGGGAACCATTGATTAGAGTTTTCTGTTACTTAGTGTGTGTCAGTAAAAAGACCTCGTTAAACACAAATGGAAGAGTAGGTCCTCAGGGAATACCTCTCAAATACCAAGTATATTTACATGGCCTGCAGTTTCCTTGGTAACTCACAGAATCGGGAGCAGGAAGGGCTTTTGAGCTTGCTCCCACGGAGATGGAACGTGGTAGTTGTGGGAGGTTATGGTTTCTTCTCCACATGGCTGAAATTCACAGAAGAATTGCTACCAGCCTACTTTTTTGTACTTGTGGAATACTCAGGGAATCACTTGGAGCTAAGTTTCTTCCAACCGCGCATTTCTACATTCAAACGTTTAGGAGAGTAAGTTGCGTGATTTACATTGATTTTCACTCTTAGTCAGAGGCTGGTGAGAGTCTTATTCTGAGTTCCACTAGCTTAGGTATGTGTAGACATTTGTAAGATTCTCTAAGAGCCTAACCAAGTATTTTCTTCGAAAATAATATTCTGTGTGCAAAGACTATTGTGACAGGGATGATTTAACCTACAAAAATGAATGCAGAGTTTTCCAATGCCTGAAGACAGATTTGGTTGTTTCTTATTACTTGATAGGATTGAAATATCCTGCACATTAAGATTTTAGGTTAATGTCAAATGCATACACACTATATATACTATGTTCTGTGTATGCCATACATATATACACACACCCTGAAGGATGGGAAAGTAATATTGATAATAAAGTCAAAAAAAAAGTGAAGATTCTTAAAGACCCAAGTGGAAGCAGAAAACTTTTAACCTCATCCTAATGGAGTTAACACCTTAATTCCTGTTTACAATTGTCCTACAGATTTGGGGTTATGTAAGAATTCCTCAGTTAAGCCTGTTTCATGTGGGAAGAAAGATTGAGAATGAATCTTTTGTTCAGAAAATTGACTGGAACTAGCTTGGGGGCCAATTCTTGCTTGTCAATCATGTTCTTGTCTTTTCAAGATAATGCATCTATTTTTTTTTCCTTCTTAGCCCCTGGCTAATAAGTGATCCTAAAACTAAAAAAAACAAAAACAAAAACAACAAAAATTACCTGTAGCAGCAAGCTTAGTGATATTAAGCATATATTGAGCTAAAATGCTCCAACTTGCAAGGACTAGGTATTGGGTGTTCATGGGTCGCCTTGAAATTATACGTTATTGTGAAGGTTGCTATGAAAATAATGAAATGGCCAGAAAAATATTTCCCAATATTTTCTTAGTAAAAATAATATCTTTCCTTTAGAAGGAGAGTGCCAATGTTATTTTCAATAATTGGAGATCGAGAAAAGAAAGAAAACTGTGACCTAGAGAATCTCATGAGGTGATAGATACATGAGGTCCTTCTACACCTCGTCTTACCTTAGGGACCACTCTCCATCCATATTATACCTGCCTCAACTGACTGGTATCTGCAGCCTTCTCAAAACCTAAGTGGTATTTCCTAGAAAACACCCATTTATCAAGCATCATGTACTGATGCTTGCAGGTTGTACAGCACATGAGAATGAAGTCTATGGCCTTCTGATCTGTTGTCCTCCCTCTCTCCTGGCTGCCTGCCTTCCCCCTCCCTCTGAATTAAATTACTTCTTTGTCCAGCCAAATGTTTTTTTGAAAAGGCAGAGAGAAGGAATAGGAACCACAGAGAAAAACTATCTCATGATAACAGTATCTGTTTTAAGACACCTGTTATTGGAAATTAGTTTCACAACTGAGGTCATAATCAAACGATGTCATGGATCCAAGGAGTCCTGAAGTAATCTATTGGGGAGTACTAAAGCAGGAACACTTGTAAGAGCTATACAGACGTGTCTTCACCTACCAAGAGATACAACTGAGCCCACCATTCTCCCAGTGATGTTAAATTCCCTTGTTGCAACATGGTTTTGTGTATGGGTTGAATGGAGACTTCCATCAGAGGCAGAAAAGCAGAGGGAATGAGGTTGGCCTCTGATGTCATAGGAAGAATGAAGAGTAGCTATTTCTTTTTAAAAATAGGATCTGAAAGGGTAATGAAATCTGTTTTCTTGATTTGGGGGGAGAGAGTATACAATCATTACAAAGACATGGACATTTTTAAGGAAAGTTCTCTGTTCTCATTATTTGGCATGTTTTCTGTGAAAAAAACTTTCACTTGGAGTGTTTTCAATGTACGAGTTTTCAATTACTGCCAGAATATACTACAGGAAGCATGTGAATGGGAGACCACCATGTTCACTCCAAGGCTCTGGAACAGAACAGTAGTAGATATTTGGGTACTTGGGCTGAAAATTGCAAACAATGAATAAAGAAAGGGAAGAATATGTTGAGGATTATTAATTATTTGTTTATATAGGAGCACTAGGCAAGGGATGACAGCCATTTGGAGCCAGATGGGAATTGGCAAAAAGAGTCTCTTCAGTGCAGAGGAAGGCTGAGAAAAACTTTGCCTAAGAACAAGATGAGAATTGGGTAGAACTAGCAAAAGAATGTTCACTTTCATGGAGAGAGAAGTACTTGATTGGAAATGGAATAAATTTAGGCAAGTAGAGAAAGATAAGCAGAGTTTAAAGATTGTTAAGGGCTATGGCTTAGAGATTTTTCAGAGATTGGAGACTGTTAAGAACTATGGTAGACTCCGCATCTCCATTAAACCCTCGTAGTCGACTCTTTGCTTATTGTATAATATGGTCAAAAGATATTATCGCCTAAACAGCTGGCATTAGAGTTGCTCTTATAGAGGGAACTGTCTTTGGCTGGGATTTTATTTAAGTGTTTACAGAAGGCATGCTGGTTCCAAGGCATCAGAGAGAAGGAAAAGATTTTCTGCCTTTCACACAATGAGAAGAGAGCTGAAGGGACAGAGAGGAGAGAAAGACGGGATGAGAAATCAAGCATAATGTGATATGTGCTGGATGCTGTGTCAGGAAAGGTCCAGTTGGCACATTTCCTAGCCCGCTGACCAACAAGCTCTTCTGGGTAAAGAAATTTCTTAGATTCAGGCATCTCCCTGGTCCTGCAAAAAACAAAAACAAATACACAGCAGCAACAGCAAAACTACACAATCGAATCCCCGATGGTAAGCTTGTACACAA
This sequence comes from Prionailurus viverrinus, assembly GCF_022837055.1. NCBI lineage: Eukaryota > Metazoa > Chordata > Mammalia > Carnivora > Felidae > Prionailurus > Prionailurus viverrinus. The sequence continues at coordinate 152,287,194 of NC_062562.1, forward strand.
AAACCTCTTCAAAACATGTCCCCTACCCACCTCTTCTTCCAACTTGATTGCTGTTCATAATCTCCTCCGATGTAGAAATTTGTAGCTGCAACAGACTCCAGTTTGTGTGTGTGTGTGTGTGTGTGTGTGTGTGTGTGTGTGTGTGTTTAAATCTACTATACTCCCAAATTCTCTGTGTGGGTTGAGTCTGGGGGCAAGTGGTACAGGAGCTAAATTCCATGTTCAGTGTGATGCTATGCAGAAAAAAGTCACTCATTAAGTCACTAACTCCAGTCGAGCTATTTTTTCTTCAACTGGCACTGAAATGTCTTTATTTTAAAAAGATACTAGAAACATCACTGTATCAGGCCCTGTCTCTAGCTGCCTCTCTGACACACTTCCTAAACTGGTTCTAGCCTACTTATTTTTTTGTTTTAAGAATTTGAAACTACTAAGCAAAAACCAAGTTGAATATGGATTAAATCAAGTCCTGCCACCAGAAAGGTTGATATCCTTTCCTGGAGTCTACATATCAAGTCTGTCTGAATATACGAAATGTACTATTTGTCATAGTTTCTTTTTCCAATTTGGAAAAATTTGTATGGTGGCAAAATGTTTATAAATAAGTACAAAAAGAGCCAGGACATCTGGGTTGTAATCCGAAATTTTCCAGTAACTTCCTCTGTAATATTGGTAAATCAGCTGTCATTTCTGGATATGAGTTGCTGGATTTACAAAATAACAAGACTGGATCTGACTCTCCTCAAGGACCTTCCTCTTTCAAATATCTATAAATGTTTGAAGCTCCGGCCAAATCAAATGACTGTTTTGAAGTCTTATAAAAATATCCTAAGGCTGCAGTCAACCCCATAAAGAGCTGATGCTATTATTTAGGTACTTCCAGTCACTCAATTTATTTAGTTTAATCCTTAGATAATTAAAATAAGTGAGTCAGAAACAATAAAAGAATTCGAGCAGTGAAGCAATAGAAATCGGCTCTAATCACCTTTGAAAATAATCACTTCCTAGAGTTCCTCCAAAAAGATTATGTGAAAACAAGTAGTTAATTATTATAGTAGCCACCATCTGGCCTAAATTTGAAAAATAACATACATTTTGAGAGGAGAGTGAGTTCATGTTAGAATAACTTAGTCACGAGCAAGATAAAATTCTCAACATCACTGGTCATAGAAATGTAAGTTAAAACAAGAAAATGTTGGGGCGCCTGGGTGGCTCAGTCGGTTAAGCAGCCGACTTCGGCTCAGGTCATGATCTCGTGGTCCGTGAGTTCGAGCCCTGCGTCGGGCTCTGTGCTGACAGCTCAGAGCCTGGAGCCTGTTTCGGATTCTGTGTCTCCCTCTCTCTCGCTGACCCTCCCCCGTTCATGCTCTGTCTCTCTCTGTCTCAAAAATAAATAAACGTTAAAAAAAATTTTAAAAAAATGTTTTGCCTATGAGATTTGAAAAAGCCTAGATAGAACATAATAACTAAGGCTGATAAATGTAGAGTGGGTGGGGAAGTACTAGTTAAAGCAACCAGATGCAGAATTACTGGGAAGCAAAGAAAAATAAATTGTGGCTCATTAGCCTCAATAGTATTCAGAGAACAGCCTTGATATAAATCAACGAAAGAGGTGGTGCCCTTCACATATATATGTACAATTCATTGTGGTGTGTGTATGTGTGTGTATGTGTGTGTGTGTGTGTGTGTGTGTGTGTGTGTGTAGCGGGGAGAGAGAGAAAGGAGATTCTATAGGTCAAGAGACTTATTCCTCTACCGGTAGGAATCTTAAAAGATAAATAAGAATAATTAATTGGTATGAATACTGTAGAATATAAGAAGAAAGAGAGAATTCCAATTCCTGGTCCATTGGATGAATTCTAAGGGAAAACTGGGATTGGGAAATTCACTGAGAGATGGCAGTATCAGGCTAGGAGCACTCTGAAGCATTGTGTAAGGACTGAGGGCACAGAGGATAGTGGCCACTGAGCCCTGATGGAGGGTGGAGCCCTCAAGAATTGTCAGTGGTGCTCATATGCCCTCCATCTCACCAGAGAGAAGAGTGTATGTCCCCATCAAAATGGATGGGAGCAATGAATGTTGAAACCTGAGGACTAGTTTTCCATATAACAAATGTTGAATTTTGCAGTGAGAGAAGAATGCTTCATGGCTCTATGAGTAAGAGGTACAAGTTCTCACTGGGGAAAATTGTTCTTTGAGGGATACAGTCCTTCTGTATCCAGAAGCCAGAATTTTTAATAAATTACGGTAAATCTTCCTCCCAACTTAGCTTAATCAGAGCTGGGAAATCTTGAACAAGACTTCGAATTCAATAGGATACTGGGCTACATAGTCTGAGGGATCCTTTTTCTAGAATATAGTGAGATCTTTAGTAAATTGCCCCGAATATAATATTTAATTCATCTGCTACAAAGTAAGAAAAATACCTAAGGGCAACAGTGACCTAAAAAAATATAATCCAGGGAAGTAAAGTCATAGAAAAGAAAGCAAACAAGGAATGGTAAAGTGTGGTTACATGAAAGAAAATACCTATAAAAGCACTGATATATAGAAGTCAGCCCCTGGCAAGGTGAGAAAGCTAAACCCGAGAATCCTGCATTAAGTTGTACCAAAGAGAGTTTAAACTTTTTTTTCCTTTATGGAAATCTGGTGAAGCCCATGGTTTCCTTTACATAACAGTGATCCCTAATGCGTAAAATAAAACACATGAAAGTATAAAGAAAACAAATTACCTAAAAGTAGAATTATCAAAGTAGTTTTTTAAATTTGTGATTTAGTAATATATGTGCTTCTTTGTTATTTTATTAAATAATAATTTCTGGTGGTGTCTCTAATAACTATAATTTTAAAGTAGTTATAAATGGACACGATATTTGGAGATTCTGCAACTATAGAAATACAATGCAAAAATATCTGTAATTGTTACTAGCATTAATACTTGTTTAGCTTTTTTTGCTACTGTGAAAAAGTTAAATTATGAGCTAATTATTCATCCTAAGAAAAGAGTAAAAAAGTAGCACAATATCCTCAAGAGAATGTACAAAAAAGACTATAATTACATTAGAAACAAATTAATAAAAAAAAAAGAAATCGAAGATAAAGAAGAATGACAAAACCAAATGTTCTTTTTTGAAAAGATTACTAGAATAGATATCTGATGAGATTAATTGAAGTTAAAGAAGACAAAACTGTCTAACATTAAATACAGAAAAGGGTTATAATTACAGATACAGAAAAGATCCAAAAAGTAATAAGAAAATACCAAGTATATAGGCTTATGTCAATAGATTCGAAAAGTTAAATGAAATATACAAATTCCTGGAAACATATATTTTACCTAAACTGACTTTAGAAGAAATAGAAAGCATGAACATTTCTGTAACCATTAAATTCATCTCAATTTTCTCACAAAGAAAACACTAGTTGCAGAATTCTGCCAAAGTTTCAAGGGATAGTTCTAATATTATACACCTGCCAAATAATAGAAAAAAAAATAAAAGGATATTCTCTAAACACATTTTAGGAAGCGAATAGAATCTTGTTTCTAAAACCACATAAGAACACCATGAAAAAAGAAAATAATAGGCTGATCATCTTACTTAGGTATATGGAGGTATGCAAATCCTGAGCAAAATATTGGCATATGAAATCTAATTATTATGCATAGTAAGATCATATATCCTTAATACATAGTTTATTCCCTCCCCCAAATTCAAGAATATTTTATTTTTTAAATGCATTATGTAAATTAAATTCACAACACCAACAGATCAAAACAAATATAGATTTTCTCAAAAGTTGGAAAAAACTGATAAAATTCAATACCCATTTATTACAAAAGTTTTCAAACTAGGAATAGAAGAAACTCTCTTAACCTAAAAAAGCTACATATTAAAATGTTTTTAAAACATTATTAGTGGTAAAAAAAAAAGAGAAGCATTGTAAAATTAGGAAGAAGACAAGAATGACCAACAAAACTCCCTCTGTTCAATATTATTTTCTATGTTTCAGTGTATTAAGTATAGTCAAGATACTACAAAAGAAATATAATAAAAGATATAAAGAAGGAACAAAAAATTGCCATTATTTGCAGAAAATAGTTACCCAGACAGAAACATCCAGAATTTCTTCAGATTTACTAGAATTAATAAGAGATTTTAACAACGTGTCCAGCTATAGGACATACAAAAGTTAACTGAATTTTTATACCCCATCTAAAACAAAAATGTAATTCAAAAATGGCCATCTTTACAATAGCACAAAAGTATAAAGGCGCATAGGAATAAATCTAACAAGTACTGTGTAAGACTTTTATAGAGAAATTTTAAAACTTTTTGAAAGACATTAAGGAAGAATTAAATAAATGAATAAATAAATGAATCCAATTAGTGACTCAGAACATTTAATAGCGTGAGATGCCTGTTCTCTACAAGTTAAGCTAGAGATTCAATGCAATATCAGTAAAAACACCAATAGGAATTTTTGAGAAACTTGACATGCAGCTTCTAAAAGTTTAAGGGAAAGCTAAATGGGCAAAACTCTCCTAGGAAGAATCCGGCGTGGAGATTTGCTCCACAGAGTGTCAGCTTACTCTGTATTTGCAGTATTTATTTCAGTGGTGTTTATACGGGGTAGACAAACTGACTCGTGAATAAAGTTCAAAATTCTAGAACCTACATTTGTGACATTTTGATTTGCAATAGAGGTAGCATTCTAGGTCAGCGGAAGATAAATGCTCACAATTTATCATGTTGGGGAACAATGAAATTCGATTCTTACCTCACACCATACACATAAAACAGTGTTGGTTTATTTTTCCAAGGAAAAAACGGTAACCCTTTTAGGAGAAAAGAGAGCTGATGCTTTTTCACTTTATGCTGGGTAATATTTCGTAAATAAAACCCGTAAGAAACAAAATGTACAAGAAAAGATGAATAAAACTGATTGCAACAAATTAAGTACTTCTTTTTGATGTAAATTTACCAGGAAAGAAAATGAAAAGACAAGACATTAAATTGGAAGGTATTTTAATGATATATAACTGACCAAGGATGAAGAGCCGTGTTATGAACACATACAGGGGAAATCAGGACAGCTACCTTCCAGAACATTACTGTAAGAGCTCTGGAAGCCATGGGCACGCTTACCACTTGAGATGCTACACCACATTTAATGAAAGGTTTTAAAATGCACCTAATTTCCATAGCCAATCTATTTTTCTATAAAAATGGAAATAATTTATTATTTTGAAATTACTTGTCCGTAATGAATTCATCTGATTTATGATGAAATTGTATCTTTGTCACCGATTCAAGCAATTCTGACCAATTCTATCAAGCCAGTGATTGGTTCTCCCTTTGGAGGACAGAAAGGCCAGCAAACTGGGAAGGTTATTTGCCTGACTTTCATCCAGGTTTCCACTGCCTACCGTGGCCAAGTTAGCCCCACAAATTCTGAGATTTCAGCTACACCGTGCGGTTTTGAGGGTTGACGTGGGCACTATTTTTGACTTGCCCTGTCAGTGGGCAGGACCCACCAACTGCTCACACGCCAGCTAAACGCAGCAGCTGCCTCTCAGAAGAGGTGCCAAATGTGATATTTCACTGCTTTAAATAATCAGATACTTGTGAGTCACGAACGGTGCTTGGGACGCCAGCCTGTTGGGTGTTTGTTGGTGCTGAGGATTACTAAGGAGAGAGCAGAGCACGATAAGTGAGATTTTACAGCAAGGATCTTTCCTCGTATTATGTGCAGCGGGGAGAAGTTGGGGGAAGGATGAGGGAAGGATGCCAAGTCACACGTTTCCCATTCTCCATCCTAGAGTCACAACTCTTAGAGGCTTGGTTAGAACTCAGCAGTTATTTCACCAACTGCTCATTTGTTGGGGGTTCTCTAGCCTGAATTTCCCCCACTGAGCGAGAGATTTGACCAGAATGACTTCCAGTGTGTTTTCCAGCTAGAAATTCCCTCACTGTAAAAATAAATGAATTTTGAAAAAATCGCATTTGTGGAAACAGGGTGGGAAGAGGCAGAGTGATTTTTCATATAGAGGAAAAGTTTCTCTCAGATTAAAAGCAGCTCTTGCCTCTGCAAAGGGATAGAAATGCATTGAATACTATCCCGGGAGCTATAAAACATCAACTCCAATCTGTGCTCTCTAAACTCACTGGACTGACCTTGCAAGGGGTGTCTTGCGTCTATCCACGCAGCACCAAAATATCTGGTCATCTCAGTGGGAAGATTAATCAACTGATTATCGGGGGCGGGGTGGGTCTTTCCTTTTCATTTATTTTTAGAGGGCCGCATCAGCATCTTTGAATGCGTGAAATGCCCAGTCAGTATGCCATTTTCATTAGCACGATGCAAAAAGCCTGAATTGCACCATTATGAACCGGTTTGAAATTTGGCAAATTAGAGTCCTATTTTAGCCTTACACTTTTTAAAAAGTAAAGGAAACTTGAAGTGTATTTTGAGCTAACGTTGTTAACTTAGCTCTGAATGGCAGAGCTTGTGCAATTCAAGGTAAATGAGAACTATGTCTTACCCTTAAAAAATAGATTGCTTTTTCTTGTGATGGCCATTGTTCCCAGCATTTCTCGTTCCTCTTGGGAGAAGGTGATGCTAAGGCCCAGTAGGAGTAAACAGCTTCCTCCGTCAGGCCCAGGAGCCTGAAGACAGATTGTAGAGATAACAAACTGGGGGCCTGTGGACATGTTTTGATTGGCCTATATAGAATTTTTTTCAATTAAAAAAATTGTTTCTCACAGAACAGTCTGATTTTGTCACACAACAATTTTCTAACCCTTCTTGAGAAATCAGACAATGTGGCAATATTGGGCCCAAATTCCTTAGTGGCAACCGTTAACCGAGGCAGAGTAGCCACAGCTATCTTTAGGTGGGAGAACACTCTTCCACGCCTCGACTTACCCATTACCCCCTATCCTGTGGTTAGCCTCAGTCATTGAGATTATGCATCCGGTCCTGTAAGATAATGGAATGTGCTGATTATGGCATAGGACCTTTATCTCCAGAGTCTCCACCTACAAGAATTATTCTCTCCATTCAATGGATCTCTACCACAGCCCTTTTTCTCATGGTGTCTGTCTTCTGGCCCCTCCCATCTCTTATCTTTAAAATTTTCTCGGTCCTAAAGCTCAGATGGGATCTATGATGCCATTGCTACCTTATCTTAATATTCTGCTTTAAAAAAAAAAATGGGGCGCCTGGGTGGCTTGGTCGGTTAAGCGTCCAACTTCGGCTCAGGTCATGATCTCACGGCCCGTGAGTTCGAGCCCCACGTCGGGCTCTGTGCTGACCGCTCAGAGCCTGCAGCCTGTTTCAGATTCTGTGTCTCCCTCTCTCTCTGCCCCTCCCCTGTTCATGCTCTGTCTCTGTCTCAAAAATAAATAAACTTAAAAAAAATATTCTGTATGATGTCTCCTTATGTAGTTTTTGGGGATCCCGAGTATCGATAGTTTCTGTTGGCCAGGAATCTCTGTTCTGTTGAATCTGTCTTTGAGATATATTAGCCCTTTTATCTTTATACCAGCTGTCTTCACTGGCACCGGTTGATATGTTCATAATCTGTCACTGGATAGGTAGCTCCCTAGGTACATACTAGGTTCATTATTTGCTTCCCTGGACAGGATCAAAGCATTGACTAGTCATTTCTGTTTTCTCCAGGGCTTCCTGTACAAATGGCCTTCTGTGGAATCCTCCAGAGTGAATTCCTCCATACTATATGGTTTTGGAGATACATCTTTAGGGGAAGTCATTCAAGACTTTATGATTGTCTAGAGGAAGGAAGACAATCCCAGCTCTCTTATCTTCTTAAATTTGTTCTTGACTCAGAGTCAGCTAGCTTTACCCCTATTGGTGGCTTCTTAATGAGAACAGCGTAAGACACATTTCTTTTTTCAGCAATGTCAAACTTCAGGTTTCTAAGGAACTTAGCAATAGTTTCAAGGTTTTCTGCCTTTGTACCCTGTGCAATAGGGCATATATAAAATAGAAAAGGACTTATCCTTAAAGCCCAAAGTAAATATTCAAATTACACTCCAGTAACTAAAATAGAAGTGATCTATGTGGATAAAATTCATTTGTATGATACCTTCAATCAGAGCTTTTATTTATTCAGTCTCATTGACAGACCAAATGGATCTCCACGTTACAGGTATAGAACCCAATGCTGTTTTCCCATAGTGGCAACTATATTCACATGTTAGAATAGTTTTTTATTTCTATTTTTAACTCAGCTTTTTGATGTCTATAAATACTAGATTTGAAAAAAAACCCATATTTAGCATGACAGAATGATGTTGCTGAATAGTAAAATTGGGAATTGTTATCCAGATTATTGTAAGATGTGATAGGCTGTCAAATAGACCCAAATTGATGAAGATATTACATATGTGCAAAGATTCTAACCCAGAAACTCCATTTCTAGAAGTTCATTCGAAGAAAATAATTAAGGACTTATTTATAGATTGTGCCAACAGATTATTGCCAGTTTTTTTTTGTAATTGGAAATATATTACAGAATATTGGAAATAAATGTTTGAAAATACAGTATTAGCTAAATTATGTATGTTACATCCATATAATTTACCCACTAAAAATGACAATTTAACCAAAAAGCTTAGAAACATTTTAGACATTGATTAATAGGGTTCTGACTGAATATAAAACAGTCAGTCACACAATGGAATGTTATGCAGCTATAAAAAAGGAACAATACCCTCTCTATCAGTTGATAGGGAGTGATCTCCAGTGTGTGTTCTTAAGTGAAAAAAAAACGAGGTTCAAAAGAGTATATTAAATACAAAACCATTTGTGCATGCATATGTGCATGTATATAATAAAATATTATACTCAAAAACAGGAACAGATATAAAAGCAAAATTTTTCTGAAAATACCTGGTTAAATAATGTTGACTTTTGAAACTTATAATTTACATTTTCAAAATTAAATTGAATTGAAAGCATACAATAGGTAACCCCTACAAATTAAAAGAGTGAAATGAATGAACTTAACTATGTACCAGGATGGTGGTATTACCCACAGAGAGAATGAATTATTTCATGTGGCTTTAGAAACAGCCTCTTGAGCACATATATTTAGTGTAATATATTCTAAGGACAAATAGAGTGGCAAACACATTTTCAGGTTTATTCAGTCCTCTGGTCGTTACTAATAAAATTGGAATTATTATTTTAAGACTTTTTCATCTACTAGAGGATAATGTACGTGTGCAGTAATTTTAATATCAGCAACCATAATTTTTGATGTCGTGCAAATGAGATACACATTCTCTAAGGCAGACGAAATAACTTCCAAACAGCCTTATATCTTCGTAACATCTGAATCTCAAACAGCTCGCCTGTCTCCTAGGCACACTAGGTTGCCCTTGGTTCCCAGATGGCCGCCTCTGGGTTTTCTCCCTCTTTGTTTTTGTGCACAAGCTTTACCTTTCCATGCTTTGGAAGCGTGACTGCTTCCTGCCCAGCCCTACCCTTCGTGCACTTCTCCAAGCTCTGGCCCTCCCTTCTCCCGTGGTCTTTCTTAAAGAGAGCACTCTTTCCATGACCGTGGCTCTCTGGGTCTGGAGCGTATTCTGCAGCTATTTTCAAATAAATGAATCAAGGAACATAGGAGCTGCAAATGGGATTTTAGAAATATTCCGACATTTCTGATCCAATGTTAAAATCATCGGTTAGGCCTGTTCTGGTTCCATCAATTGCCTTTTCTTTAAACAAACTCAGTAAAACACAGAAGTATGAAACAGACAAATTACAGAAGGATCCTTTTCACAAGGGGCCTAATGTTTCAGAAATAAGTTGATTCAGTATGTTTTTATTGGAACTCGACCAAATGCAGTGCAATGTGGTAGGCGTTGAGGGGAAGGGTCATACACAGCGTTACCTTTCCAAGCTAGAATGGATTAATACGAATAGAATGTCAAAGCCTGGCAAGTTACCAATATATTACCAGGCACTTATTACACTCAAGAATCAATGTGATATGCTATTTTGAGGATAACACCAAGAGAGGAGAAGTTATGTTTCTCATTTTGGAAGGATTAAATTTACTCGGGAAATATAGAAAGCTGTGTATATAGCTTAAGTGTGTCGTACATATGCTGTCACATAAAACATATACTTTCTGGGAGAAAACAGAAGAAATAATTAGAAGTGGTTAAAGCAGGGGTGCCTGGGTGGCTCAGTTGGTTAAGCGTCCGACTTCAGTCTAGGTCATGATCTCGCCGTTCCGGAGTCAGAGCCCCATGTCAGGCTCTGTGCTGACAGCTCAGAGCCTGGAGCCCATTTCAGATTCTGTGTCTCCCTATCTCTCTCTCCCCCTCCTTGCTCATGCTCTCTCTGTCTCTCTCTTTCTCTGTCTCAAAAATAAATAAACATTAAAAGAATTTTCTTAAGTGGCGAATGCAGAAGAGATATTGAAAATGGGGTGAACTGAGTCAACTTAATGTGCTTCCATACGATTTGAAATTTTAATACGTGCATTTTTATTCTTGTAATAATAAAGCAAATTGTTGAAACTTTTATCTGTATCTATCCAGTGCCTGACATAGAGCTAAGTGGATAAGAGGTGCTTAATGAATATTTGATATCTTGCTATGCATGTGAAATAACTTTTAAAATGTTAACTAGGATAATGATACAGTTTAAATTAAAACTGTACCAAATAGAGGAGAGGAGAAAATGAGTGGGAAGAGGCAGATTAAATGGAGAGTTGCTTCCGTGGCATGGTCGTGGTGACTTCTACTGTTTGGGTGAGGAGGGTTCCACGCAGAAACAAATTTGTAAACCCATTGTGTAAATGCTGCCCCGCGGGCTCAGGCGTGCTGGTCAGGGAGAGGGGTGGCTCCTGCAGGGAACCCCTGGAAAGAAAGCTAAACAGCAATTCACTTTAATCCTGTGCTTTGCATTCAAATGAATATGCAAATGGACTCAGCAAAGCGAACCTGCTTACAGTATCACTTGGAAACCCACGTGAAATTATTTTAAGTGGGCAGAATACAGACCAGCTCACGAGTTTATCTCTTTTTTGAATTGTGTGATTTTTATTATCATTTTGAAGTGCTCCTGACTAGTGTATTCTAAGGACAGGCGTGAGGGAGAGAATGCGTCTTTGTGCTTATTTTCTATGATATACACATATCTCTTCTTTTAATGTTTACTTATTTTGAGAGAGAGTGAGAGCAGGGGAGGAACAGGGAGAGAGGGGGAGAGAGAGAGGATCTCAGCAGGCTCTGCATTGACAGAGGCTTTGCCAGGGGGCCTGATCTTACCAAGGGTGAGATCACAGTTGATCTGAAATCAAGAGTTGGATGTTCAACATACTGAGTCACCCAGGTGCACCTACACATATCTATTTTCACGTACCTTTTATGTTGATTGAAATTTAAATATATAAATGATACTGAAAAGTAAAAACCATACTTGCATGGGTTTTATATATAGATGTACATACATGTATCTATATATGTTTGTACTGTCTATCTGTTTATCTGTCTACCTACCTACCTACCTATGTGCTTGCCTACCTACCTATCTATCCGATCCATCCAGCCCCTGGTCTTCTTCGAGGAAGATAACATTATTCAACCTTTAGATCTAACATGGAAATCTCATTTACTTGTCTGCACATTTATTAATTTCTTTCTACCCATTCTTTCATTCACTGGGCGGCAAAGGGCTTGTGAAACTAAGAAGAAAAGTTACAACACTTCCAGGCTGGTGGCCTCCTAGCTGCTTCTGAAGTCGGTCCCGATTGCCACCCCCTAAGTTATAGCTCCTTGGGTCTAGGAAAGACAGGAAGTTGACTGATGAGTTGTGATTCATGTCAAAATCCAGGATCCTTCTTCGCGTTTTCTTAGAGTTTGCTTGATCACACAGGGTTGTAATCCTTCAGAATAAAATCAGTGAATTTGTAAAGAGAGAGAAGAGAGACATTGTTGCTTTTCAAAAAGAAAAAAAAAAAATCGACCCGAACATGAACTGAACTCTCAGTATCTTTCTCTATGATTCCATGGCCTCCGTGAGCCGTAATTTTCTAATACACAAAATGATGAACGGTTACGATTATACACAGGAACACGTCAGGAGGGAGAGTGTGGTGAGATCACTGGACTGAGGGGAGGTGGGAGATGGCAGGTACCAACACATCACAATGTAAATTGCTCCGAACATACTTGTCGCTCAAAATGTGGTTCCTGTTTCAGCAGCACGGGTATCGCGTGAAGCTGGATAGAAATGCAGAAACTCAAGTCCCCCTTCCCCCAAAGCCCCAGACTCAGAATCTGCATTTTAACAAAATCCTCCAGGTGTCTTATATGCTTACACAAATCTGAGAAGCCTTGGAAAAGAAACCGGCTTTCTGTGGGAAAGATTGTTTTTGAGACGCTGACCAGCCAGAGTTCAGCAGGAGGAGGCATACTGGCCCAGATCGTAGAGATGCCTACAGGCGGCTGGGAGGAGGTGCAGGACATAGATGGGCTTGTGTTTCCAGGCGAGGCATCCTGCCTCCTCAGCCACCTTCTTGACAGTGCAAATGTGAGCTTCGGTTTGGAATAAACTGTGAGTTTAACACCAGCTGCCGGGAGGTGTCGGAGATCCAGCCGCAGGTACCTGGTCACTTTCCGAGGAACTGAGTTCAGGATGTGGGGGATGTGGGATGCTGGTATGGTAGTAAGTTGATTTGGACACAATCGGCTCTTCCCGGGAATGGGAGACCCCGCTCGCGGCCATCATGAACTTCTAAGGCTTGCTCTGTGTACAAGCCTGTTTGTCTCCATCCATTCACTTCATGGTCAATATACATTAAAGGCCCTGTGTCAATATACATTAAAGGCCCCTGGTAGACTTGGATAAGTAATCGCGATTCTTTTTATGTACCTTGAGATAGTCAAATTTCAGAAATCATCATTGACTTACAGTTTGTGTAGACTCAACCAAAGCCACCTTGTTATGGACTAGATTTTGTCCTCCCTCCCCCCTGTCCCCATTCATATGTTGTAGATAGGGCCTATGAGGAGTTGGTGAACATTAAGTGAGGTTGTAAGGGTGGTGCCCCAATCACATAGGGCCGGTGGCTTCCAGATAAGAAGAGGAAGAGACACCAGCGCTCTCTCTCTCTCTCTCTCTCTCTCTCTCTCTCTTTCTGAGCACGCACCGAGGCAAGGCCATCTGAGCACATGTCAAGAGCTTTTACCAGAAACTGACCACGTTGGAATCCCAATCTTGGACTTCCAGTCTGTAGAACCATAAGAAAATAAATTTCTGTTGTTCGAGCTGCCTAATCTATGGTATTGCACCACAGCCCGAGCACACTAACATACACCTAAATTTTCTCAACTTTAATTATTCACGATTAGTCAACTCTCCCTGGGCCTCTATGTGAAAGTTAGCTTTTTAACCTAAGTCAGAACTTCACCTTTTTTCCTGCTAAGTTTTGTCTTGAAAGATGAAGACAATTCCAATCAAAGCTGTCTGTTCTTCTCTTTTATAATAAATTGTCTTGCACAAGACTTTTGCTCATACTGCTGCCATTGTGTTTGCTTCCTACCACCCCAACGTTTTCCCCTCCATTCCCTTGCCCTTCCTTGCTCGCGTTGGGCTCTGTGCCATTAGTTGATCAAGAGATCCCTGTTGTCAACAAGAAGAAAAGGAAAGGCGTAAGGGTCATTGGTAGAGTAGGGGACAGCAATGGTTCTCAGCCTGCTCTGCATGTTCACCGCTATCTGGTTCATATATCAAAATAATTCTGATTTAATTTGACATACGTACTTTCTGAACACTGGGACTTTTAATAAAGGCTTCTCAGGAGGAGCTAATAAGTAGCCCAAATTGAAAACCTGCATAGAGCACACCAAGAATGAATTATGCCCCAAAGGAATTTAAGGTGAGGTTTAGTGCCTAAATTCTACTCCTTACCACAATTTCTATCTAGTTTGGAATTAAGAAGTTCTGGCATAGGGGCGCCTGGATGGCTCAGTCGGTTAAGCATCCGACTTTGGCTGAGGTCATAATCTCACAGTTCCTGGGTCTGAGCCCCGCGTTGGGCTCTGTGCCAACAGCTCAGAGCCTCGAGCCTGCTTTGAATTCTGTATCTCCCTCTTTCTCTGCCCCTCCCCTGCTCACACTCTGCCTCTCTCTCAAAAATAAATAAAGATTAGAAAAAAGAAGAAGTTCTGACATAGGTACAAAAAGGGTGGAAAGAGGCGCCTGGGTGGCGCAGTCGGTTAAGCGTCCGACTTCAGCCAGGTCACGATCTCGCGGTCCGTGAGTTCGAGCCCCGTGTCGGGCTCTGGGCTGATGGCTCAGAGCCTAGAGCCTGTTTCTGATTCTGTGTCTCCCTCTCTCTCTGCCCCTCCCCTGTTCATGCTCTATCTCTCTCTGTCCCAAAAATAAATAAACGTTGAAAAAAAAATTAAAAACAAAACAAAACAAAACAAAAAGGGTGGAAAGTACCACTTTTTTTTTTTTTTTTACCAAATGCCCAATATCCCAATTCAATGCATCAGTTCTCTGTTAGAAGATGCTGGAACATGAACATTCTTTAGGTGGGTTAGGTATGGAAGCCAAGTGGGGGCTCCTCTTAGTAGTGGTCATAGCACCTACGTATCTAAAAATAGCTGAGCTGAATAGTGGAATGTCAATCCACATACCCAGTTGCCATACCACTGTTATGGTCACGATCTGTACTGCTTGCCTTTCAATCTAAACAAGAACAGAAATGCAGGATCAGAGAAGAGACCATGTCTGGGCCTGGCCAAGGCAAGCATGGGGACAGACCAAGAGAGGCCACAAGAGACCCAATGTTAACGGGCCTAGGAAGAGAGAGAACACACAGGCCTCCCTGTCTTTTACTGCGTAGCACTCCAGTGCTCTATTTATTTAAAAAAAAAGAAAAGAAAAAGACTCCATTATGGTCTCAGATTCTACCCATCAGATGAGGAACCCTTTTTATCTTGGGGAAAAGCTGAACGAGACTGGACAGAGGGCCGGCAGTGTCCTTTACAGTGAAGTGTGGGAAGGGCTGAACATCCCTACCCTCGTCAACAACACCCAAAACGGTGGTTAGTAGTGTCAGAAAGACAACTAGGTAATTTCTTCACCTTGTGCCACGCTGACAAGTTTTTACAGGAAGACACATAAATAAGTGATTCTCATTCATTCCAGGAATGAAGTGAGGTAGCCTGTAGAAAACGAGAATTTGCGGTGTCTCACAGATTCTGGGAAGAGGTGAAGAGCTGTGCCTCAGGATAGGTGGGGACAAGGGGCGTGCCATGGGCCTCCACACAAGTTTGGGCTCCTCTCCCCTGCAGCGCTACCGTAGGGGAGCCTGAGTGGCTCCGTAGGTTGAGCGTCAGACTCTTGATTTCAGCTCAGGTCGTGATCCCAGGGCTGTGGGACTGAGCCCTGCCTCACATGGGGTTCCACGCTCAGCATGGAGCCTGCTTAAGATTCTCTTTCTCTCTTCCTCTACTCCTCTCCCCCATTCACAGACACACACACACACTCTCTCTCTCTCAAAATAAATAAATAAATAAATAGGAAATATCTTTAAAATAAATAATGTATTACCAGGAAAATAATTCCACCCTCACCATTATCCATCACAACCCAGAGCCTGACCGGATGTCTCTCATTACCCAGTCCAAAGTTCTTTTTTTTTAAATTTTTTTTTCAACGTTTATTTATTTTTGGGACAGAGAGAGACAGAGCATAAACGGGGGAGGGGCAGAGAGAGAGGGAGACACAGAATCGGAAACAGGCTCCAGGCTCTGAGCCATCAGCCCAGAGCCTGATGCGAGGCTCGAACTCACGGACCGTGAGATCGTGACCTGGCTGAAGTCGGACGCTTAACCGACTGCGCCACCCAGGCGCCCCAACCCAGTCCAAAGTTCTGAAGATGAACACTTAATTGGCCCAGCTTGGTTCCGATATCTGCAGACCACTGTCCGTTCTCGCCACATCACAGCACTCTGATGCTGAGTGGACAGATGCCTAAACTGTAGACAGTACACCCACCCTTCAGTCTCAGTTTTCCTTGTCACTAATAAGCAAGGGTCATTTTCCCCCAAAGATGTAAAGAGTTTAGTGAGAAGGGGTTTCTCCTCGTGAAGAAACGTTTCATTGTAGGATTTCAACCTCATGAGCTACTTAATGGTGTTGACCAACTTAGTGCTCAGCTGTGGGTATAAGGATGGGAAGTGGGAGGGGAAATAAAATGTCTGTGGGGAGACTCTTTCAAAGAAACAGGGGTGACAGCGCTTCCTTAGGAAGTGGGCAGAGTCAACAAGAAGCTCTGGACAAAGCCCCCCTCGGTCCCGACAGAAGAGACCCCAAAGCTCACTTTCCCTGCTGCAGATTGCTCCGTGGATGATGACATTGGGAAAAATACAACAATGCCCCATGATAGGCATTCTGGGTAAGGAAACTACTTCAGGGAAAACCTTTTTTTTTATTAAATTAACACTGGAAGATTTTCCTTTTTTTAGAGCATTTTTAGGTGTATTGCAAAATTGAGAGGAAGGTAAAAAGATTTTTCCGTATCCTCTCTGTCCCTTCCCATGCATAGCCTCCCTCATTAACCACATTCTCCCACCAAAGTGATACCTCTGATGAACCTGCCTTGACACATATAATCACCCAAGGTCCATAGCTTATGTTATAGTTAACTCTTGGTGTTGTACCTTCTATGGGTTTGGACAAGTGTATAAATCAGGATATGTATCCATCATTATACTACCATACAGAGTAGTTTCACTGCTCTAAAAATTCTCTGTGTTTGCACCTACTCATCCCTCTTCTATGCTTTCGCAGTATCATCAACCACTGATTTTTCTTCCCATCTCCATAGTTTTGCCATTTCTAGAATGTCATATAGTTAGAATCACAATGCATGTAGCCTTTTCATAATGGTTTCTTTCACTTAGTAACATGCATCTAAAGTTCCTGCATGTTTTCTCATGGTTGGTAGCTCATTTCTTTTTGGTGCCGAAGAATATTCCATTGTGCGGACGTACCCCCATGTATTTATCCATTCGCTAACTGAAGGACATCTTCGTTGCTTCCAAGTTTTGGCAATGATGAGTAAAGCTGATATAAATATCTATGCACAGGCTTTTGTGTGGACCGAAGTTGTCAACTTCTTGGGGTAAATGCTCAGCAGGATTGCTGGATCATATGGTAAAAATAGGTTTAGTTTTGTAAGAAACCACCAAACTGTCTTCCAAAGTGGAACTCTCTTCCTTGGGTTGTTTAAAAGGTACATTCATGACTTAAATTTTCTTCTAAAAGAAGAAGAAGACCAAAAACACTTGATAAGGAAAAACGTTCTCGAATAACAGAAGAGGGCTATGAAAGCAAACTCCACCAGAGGCGCGATGGCTCATGGCCACGGTTCTTTGATAGGAACCCCATCAAAGTTCACTCTTCGCGATGAACTAACAAAATCCAAAGATTCGTTTTAATTGTCTTTAGAGAGAAATCACATTTTCTAGGCTTTGATGAGGTTAAATGAATCTTTTCTAACCATCTCTCTCTTCTGTATCTTTTCCTCATATAGATATTTCCTCATAAAGATATTCTTTATCTTTTTTTCATAAGTACATCGTTTGGGAGACTTCTGTCCCCATTCTTGCTACTGCTTTGACTGCCGAAGCTGCATTCAGATGGACCATCTAGATAGAAGCTTAGATGTTTGTGGTGGGGCGGGGGTGGGGGGGGCGACAAATTAAGAAGGAGCACCCAGTTTTTTGGGCCGTGTTGCTTTATGGTTTTTAATGTGAGTGACATTGTGTGTGCTGAGCAGATTAGTTGGTTAGTGCTGTGAAGAATAAAGGTTAAAGACCCCTCTGTAGTTGCATAATTAGCATTAAATCCACCGAGTATGCTTTTAAACCTGTTCTATTGTGCTTTTAAGGGAGCCAACAAACCCATGGAAAAAGCAGTGCAAATTCACTCCTACAAGTAATTTCGTCTCTCTGTTTATGGAGCTGCCTTAGATCCACAATCAAAGGTATCCAACAATGAGAAATAGAAATGCTTTCTCTCTTCTTCTCTATTTTGTCTCTTGTGGTTCACAAAATTCAGGACACTGATTATAGAATCTATTGTAAAAAGTTAAGCAGTCAAATGAGACAATTGACGATAATTCTGAACCTGATGTTTATAACTCAGACTTGTGAGGTTTTGTGCATGCTTGCCTGGTCTGGGATGGCTTTTATGGAAAAGTTTGGAAATGCTAACCAGGCGAGCAGTTTTGGGGGTGTGCCCACAGAGTGCTTCTGAATTTTGTGCGATTATGTACAAATTCGGTACAGTAAGCCCTTGATTATTACTCAGTTCCCTACTCACATAAGAAGCCAGAAGCACAGGAGAGTAATAGCAAAGCTATCAAAAAGGGTTCCTTCCCCTGGGGAAATACAAGGATGGCCTTATCATCTGGATGATTCATTAATTCATTCAACAAATACCAACGGAGCATTTACTTAGTACTTAGCATAATTATATAGTTGCAAACACACCAAAAAAACTTGCCCCGAGAGGGTTTATTGTCTCATAGAGGACACACATATTAAATAACGAAATAAATTTATACTTAAATTGTCATAAGTCCTGTGAGGGAAAGTTCCAGGGTGCTATGGAAGAGTTGAGGAAGGGGCCTTGATTTGGCAGGTTGGCGTTTTTAGAAGATAGCCCAGTATCTCTGAGAAGCTAGAACTTTCCTGTGGCCCAGAGTAAAACCATTCCATGGCCTCTCAGATTTCCTGAGGGTTAAGTTGGCATCGGAACCTGAAAGTGGGAAGGCGGGCTCTTGGAGAGACTGGGCTGACCACAGTTTCCGCTGGCTCCCAC
This sequence comes from Prionailurus viverrinus, assembly GCF_022837055.1. Classification (NCBI taxonomy): domain Eukaryota; kingdom Metazoa; phylum Chordata; class Mammalia; order Carnivora; family Felidae; genus Prionailurus; species Prionailurus viverrinus. The sequence continues at coordinate 152,306,079 of NC_062562.1, forward strand.
CCAAATGCATTTCTCTTGTTTCAGACTCTGGAAACCGGCCAGGTATGGAGCCCCACCTCCCATCCTTAATGTCACTGCCCCGAGACTGGCACTCCCTCCTCACCCTTTTTCCCTTGCTAATCTAGCAAGGTGGCTTTTCTCTCCGACTCTGTATTCTTTCCATAGAGGCAGACACGGAGGGATCGATTCCCGTGTTTGGTTACAGTGGAATGTTAATTGATGAGTTTCAGACAGAAAAATATCCAATTATGCAATCACCGTCTCTACTTTTCATTTCAAAAGTTCTTAATCTCAAACCCGGGTGAGGGGGGGAGAGAGGTGGGTGTAGTGTGTAGACAGAGGTGATGTATAAGTGCATCTGGCGAAACAGAGGAATGCTTTGCAGACAGTCGGCTGCTGTGTGCGTGTGGCAGGGTACTCGTGTGCCGTGCTGCTCGGCGTGGATATTGGCAGAGCGGAGGGCAAGGTTTTACCTTAAGTGAGGCTATTAAGATGACAAACATCGCTGTCAATTTCCCCCACTTCCTCACGTCTCACAGAATTACCCTTCACTTTTTAATTGGTTTGAGATAATGCTTTTATCTTAACAAGGATCAGTTTGCCATATATTGTTAATACAGAATAATAAAAAGACAAAAAGAAAAGGATACCTAATCCAATCATCCATAAGTAGCCACTAATCCATTAGGGACTTTTACCAAAGAGGCACTGATGTTAAAATGGCATATTTTTCCATGCTTTTAATTTCCTTTATTTTTATACATTTACTATAGATTTCAAGTGGGTTTCTTAGAGGTGATTTTTTTTTTAGGTTATTTGATGTTGTTAACTATTGTAATTTGTATTTTTACTGAAGTCCAGGAACTTGGCAGATTTCTTATGAACTCTTCAGTTGATTTGAGGTGGCTTCAGTCAACTATTAACGCTTCATCTTAGATTTTTTTTTTATCGACAAGTTATTTTTAATTTTTTGACTTAAAATAGTGTTCGCTATTATCGTCAATTCTATATCTCATTTTCAGTTATTAACTTGCTTCTTTTTTTTCTTTTTTTTTAATATATGAAGTTTATTGTCAAATTGGTTTCCATACAACACCCAGTGCTCATCCCAAAAGGTGCCCTCGTCAATACCCATCACCCACCCTTCCCTCCCTCCCACCCCCCATCAACCCTCAGTTTGTTCTCAGTTTTTAAGAGTCTCTTATGCTTTGGCTCTCTTCTACTCTGACCTCTTTTTTTTTTTCCTTCCCCTCCCTCATCTAAGATTTTTTACTTGATAGTGCAGTGGTGAATTCAGAGAAGATGCCAGATAAGCAGCGTGAGACTTGGTTGATGAGGTAGAGAAATGTGGAAGCAGCTTTTTAAACTTCAAATATACACAAACTTACCTATTATTCAGAGGCGTATTTTTGTTTTAATATTGATGTAGGCATTCAAGAGACTAAATATTTTTTTTGTAAAATTTTACTAATAATAGAAATTGATACTCGACATTTTACAAAGTACAGGTGGATGTACGACTTCATTCACTTAATTAACATCACAACCTGGCGTGGAAGGTGACCCCCACGTAATTGATGGAAACACTGGGACTCTGAGAGTTCAATTCCTAAATTCACAGAACTACGTGATGGGCTGGAACTCAGCTATGAGGCTGTTCAAGGCATGTGCTCTTCATGCATTATCGCGGATGAGAAATCACAAAGCCATCATCCGGGATGAGACTATCCCTCATTTCATTTTTCTCTCTTTATTGTGCTGTATGAAAGACGCAAATCATTTGAAAGGGTATACCTCTCTCACACACAGAAATGGTACCAAATGCTGTTAGATCCCGGCTTTCCTTCCTGGTGATAGAAACCTGCAATCAGGGCGTTTCTCCACTAGAGGGCACAACTCTGAGATCGCCGTTCTGCGGTAGTACCCAGGGAGATGATAAAGAGTCATCAAATATTCTGTGCTCGCTTTCATCAGCTTTATAACACCTGGTTGAAAGTCTAAAGCCGTGGACATAGAATGCAATGAAAAACACTTAATTCTAAGTGGAAAAAAATTAATAAACGTTTTTACTTTTCCCCGCTTGGCAATGCTTTCCCTATCATGTATGTGGTAAATCATGGCATCTGTTAGAACATGCTGTTTCACTATTAAGCAAAGCTTTTCCTTGTCTCTGATGTGAGATTGACAGGAAGAAGGGAAAATGTAAGTTCCATATTTTTAATCACATTGTTTCTGTCGACCTAACAAATTTTAGGTAAATTATTATATCTCGAATGAGTACAATGGCTCACATTTGCCAGAGTTGATGAAAATTAAAGCCATAGAAATTCCCTGAGGCACAGAGTATCCAGCCTGGAAACACTTCAGAGTCCAAATGACTTATTTTGTAAATAAGAAAACTAAGTTTCAGCATGGGAAATGACTTGCCTTTGATTACCGGGCCAGCCTGAACCGGAAGCGAACCCAGAGCCCAGGTCGAGGTTCACACGGTCTCATCCTATCCACAAACCCGTGCACAAGTGTCTGAGTGACCCTGATCACCAAACCCACCTAAGCGTTGGGTTCTTTGTGGTCTGATTCCGTGATGTTAATAAAGCCTGAGGAGAGAGTCTTGATAACGTAGGTTGTATGCATCCGTTTCAATTTCCACCAGGAAATTGTGCCAAAGGGGTTGATCCCCAGCTAGATACACCTAGAGGGACCCTTGCATCCCTAGGCCCATTATCTCGTGGCTGCGTCTCATCTCATGCCTACACTCCTAAGACCATCCCAAAGATGCATCCTTCCTCGTTCTCATCTTCAGAGGTGGAGAGCTCACAGTTATGAGATTATCTAATCCTTCTGGTTAGCGAAGGAATCCCACCTCGCTTTAGTTGGGCGAGAGAGCATGGCTTGGGAAGTGGGGTCAGGGATCAGGGGAACAATTTAAGATTGCTGCCCTTTTTCATCTGACGATCAAGGAGGACAGAAGGGCCATGTGACTCATCCAAGGCCTTGAAATTAGATGTCAGAACAGGCACTATATACAGCAATCGACACCTCATTAGACTTGCAGTCAAGTATTATAAGTAATGACTTATATATACAGTATATAAGAGGTTTCTGAAGGCTGAGAGTCACGGGGATGCATTTTTCTTCCAGCCTTTCTCTAATTTCTAAGTACTGTCTAAACACCTCCCCAAAGTATTCCCCTTGGACTCTTCCCTCTCTGTCTCTGTCCTGTGCCTTTTTCACCCGTGTGCTTTTAGCACCTTCCAGTTCACCCCCCCGCCCCCCCAGTACCGGGGCAATTCGCTGAGCCCTCCACCAAAGCAAATACAGTCATTCCCTCCCCTGATTAAAATTCTTTATTAGCTCCCCACTGTCTGTACTGACAGCTGTTTAGCTGCAATTCAGAGAAGAACAATTCGATCTGTGGAGCCAGAATATGTGCTTTCCCTCTTCCCCTCATTGGCTTTCCCACCTGGGAAGCTCCCCCTCTGGTCTGTCCTCCTTACCTTGCGGAAGAGACTGGAAGCGGAGGAAGGTTTCCCAGGAATGAGCTCAGCCTTCGCTTCACACAGCAAAAAGAGGTACAGGATTTTAAGTTATGAGCGCAGAGGCCTGTAACGCCTAGTGAGTCAAAAAGATTCTAAAAGACTACAAGAAAAAATTAGATACATACGTAGATACATAGATACATAGATTCCTGTGCTGAACAGTCATCAGGCTCCTGGTGTGATCTGCCCTACATTCCTTGTCCCCTGGGGAACCACCTAAGCGTTGGGTATCACCTTTCTTTCCTCTGCTTGCCCTGCTGTGTCGCCTCTGGCCATTTATATTCCGCCTCTGTCTTTTATTTGTGGTAATTTTATATGTGACAGGTGCTAACAGACTAAGGGGAAATGATGGAAGGTCCTATTGAAAAGACAAATGCAAGCAGTTAATACAAGCAAGCTCCCTGAAAGTAGTATCGCATTCTCAGCTAAACATTTGAAATAGGAGACAGTCAATAACAGGGGTTTTGAAGGCTTCATTTCATCCCAGACTCCTCATGAATCCAACCTGGAGATTCATTCAGTTATATTTTTGAGCCTATCACCGGACACACCCCTTCCTCACCTCCCACCATGTATAAAAGATGAGGGGATTTTTCTGATTTTCCCATCGGGCCAGAAGCCAAAGCAAATTAGGGGGGGTCATCCGGTGATGCGTTCATTCCGTACGTATTTATTACACAGCTCCTGGAAACCAGTACCTTGCCAGGATTGGAGGCTGGAGATGGGCAGATGGTTGAGAGTATCGTCTTGTCCTCTGTCACTTCTCACCGAAGGGAGGGGGTTCTTCAGGGAAACTGACGTGTAATCAAATAGGCACATCGTGTGTTATATGCTGTAATTTAGAAACACATGTAAAGGACTAGGGACTACAGTGAAGAGAAAGCCTAGAGCTTCAGAAGGTAGGGGAGGCGGGCTTCTTGGAGAAGATGGTGCTAACACGGGAGGAGGCCCCGGTGTGAAGGAAGCTGGAGACGTCACCCAGGAAGAGGGGCAGCACGGGTGGGACTGTTGGGTTGCTTTCCATCAGGCGTGTGCAACAGCACAACGGACTCACTGAGGTCCAGGGGGCCGGTGGGCCGTGGTTTCTCGGGGGCCGGTGAGCCAGGAACCGCTGATGTGTTTCAGGAAGGTGACCGGGCAGGTATACAAAATTCACCTTTGTCATTTGCCCTTTGAAAAATATTTATTAGCCCCCTTTAGTTGGTTACTGGACGATTCTTATATTTCATTTTAGTTATAAATTATAAGTCTAAAGTACAGAGGATACCATTTTCTCTGGTCAGGTAATATATCATTCACATCCATGGTATGACAGATCAATTTCCAGTTGACAGAAACGAGAGGAAACCTACCTTAACGGTATGCTGGATGTCTGCCTTGTGTGACGCCAGGCCTGGCTGAAGGTAGAAGTCTGAAAGAAAAGAAAGCGTCATGGACCGTGAATGTCCCCTGAATTTACCTTCCCCGTCAGCAGTGATGGTGCACCAAAAGTAAGGTGTTTCTAGTGTGATAAGGAACCTGGCCACAGAAGTATGAGGTCCTGAAAGTGAAGAACATTCCTCATATCAGGCGATTCCAGAGGCGTGTCAGCATGGAAGCTCCTTAGAGGTGGTTTATTTTATGTCCAAGAGACACACATTTGTGAACCCTTGAGAGATACCAAGACCTACGTCAACCTCAGTTTGTGGCTTGTAACCCAGGAAGAGGTAGAAGTGTTTCCAGGGGCACCTGGGTGGCTCAGTCGGTTAAGCAGCCGACTCTTGATTTCAGCTCAGGTCATGATCTCAGTTTCGTGAGTTCGAGCCCCGCGTCAGGCTCTACACTGACAGTGCGGAGCCTGCTTGGGATTCTCTCTCTCCCTCTCTCTCTGCCTCTCTCTCTCTCTTTCTCTTTCTCAAAAGTAAATAAATAAACATTAAAATAATAATAATAATAAAGGGAGGTGCCTGGGTGGCTCAGTCTGTTAAACATCAGACTTTGGCTCAGGTCATGATCTCGCGGTTCCTGAGTTTGAGCCCTGCGTTTGGCTGTCTGCTGCCAGATCCTTGGTCCCCCTCTCTCTTTGTCCCTCCCCCCTCTCTTTCTTTCTCTCTCTCTCTCAAAAATAAATAAACATTTAAAAAAATGGCTTAAAAAAAAAAGAAGTGTGTCCGGATGTGCGTTAAACACAAGTCTCCATATAGTCCCCATATATTTCTGCTGTTGTGTTTTGCTTTTTGTTTGTTTACTAAACTTTGTGCTATGAGTTTTGGATGACACAACAGCACTAGAACGAGATTTTCCTCCCTTGACTTAATCATACTGATCAGAGAGGAACTAACTTTGAAGGTGTGAGGTGATGTTATTTAACATCTGCATGCTATGTAAGTCATTTGGGGATCCTCCAAGAGCACGCGCTGTACTTTTTGGGAAATACTGGCCCTATTTACGTGTTTGTGCTTTATATCATTTCGGTCTTAAAATCGTACAGATTCTGAGTACCTATGCTGGATCCTTGTCTTAGAGCTGCCCAAAAATGCATGCCATAGGACAATTTTATAATGATGGCACCCAGTATCAGATTAATCTTGAATGGGTTATGAAATGCCTTATGTTGATTCTCGCTTAGGTCTATCAATCAACTGATAGATTGATCTATCAATCTATTGATCTATTATATATCAGTAAATCATGCATTTTGTTATTTGGTGTATGAACGGGCTGGCAAGATTTCCATTGCCTTTCTAGATGTTGGGGACCACTTACCCTTTCTTCCACCTCCTTGACCACTGACGCTTAAGGCTAGATCTGTGTGAGCTATAAAACTTTCTAGCTGTTTTGTTTTATTTCTTTGCTTAAGACACGACATTGTATAGATGTCTGCTTCTAGGCAGAAAATATTAGCAGTGTCATGTGCTTAAAGCGCTTCAAAGCCATAGTCTTATACAAATGCAGTTGGTTTTACTAATACTTTTTCAGAAAAAAAAAGAAGGAAGAAAAGAGTATAAATATGACTGTCTAACTGAGTCCTTAAATGCCTCTCAGTGACTTCCTTTTGTTTCACTATTTGTACCTTCCTGTTCTTTTATACTACGGATAATTTTTACAATAAAATTGTGAAATTTAAGTGCTTGACATTTGAAGGATTAACACTTAAATAATTAAAATAGTATCCTCCATAAAATAGATTTCATATGGGTTTTATACCATTATATATGTTTACAGGAGACAGCACATCCTGATTTGGTCCCTCATGGGGGGCTAACAATTGGTTCTTCCCATAAGTGACCCTCACCGCACGCACTTGTTTTCCAGGACGGAAGCATGAAAAGAATGACTGCAGGTTACCATTGCCAGTTGGTTCATTTGTTGGGGGGACATTGTGTTGTATTTTGACTGTTGCTGTTCTAGTTTATGTATACAGCACAGAATGTTAGCTAGATGTAAAATGCCCTGAAAAACAAGTGGGGGAAATCAACTTCTGTGGCTGGACATTTTCCACCTCTTTCTATCATAAAAGCATAGTTCACCCTTTATATTTTTCAGTGGGGCCTTGCAAAATGAAAACATACATTTATTTAGTTATTTGTTGATTTATTTACATATATGCATGTCAACAGTGCTTGGGAGAAAACTCTCTCTTTCTCTCCCATAGTGGAATGGTTTGTAAGCTGGTGACATGGTCGGCCTATAGAGACTTTTGCCAGCAAATTGATCCATTATTTATAAAAGTTGGAAAGATACCACATCTCCATGGCAGATACGTCAAGGCTTTGTTTATACAGCACACCTAAAGCACTTGTTCTGTCATTAATTTTTATTTCAGCTATCATGATAAACACTGGCCCCCTAATGAAGCAGGTCACTGCCCAGTTTATCTGTTTTTATAGTGACAGGAATAATTCTCTCAGATATGTCATGGTTTAGCTATTTTGGTAACCTCCAGGAACAAATCAAATCTTCCGTATTTCAATCCAATTGATGTTGCAAAGATCAGTGATTATTTCAGTTGAGAAAATGAATAGACTCCGACTCAGGGCTGTCTGTCACTCTGTACCTTTCATTCTGGCATAATTTAGTGGTCCTTCCGTGGGTTGTCATGAAATCAAAGAAAAGACGAGAATAATTAAGATTTAGAGTGTAGAAGATTTAGGAAAAGATCCCATGCAGGTTCAATTTCTTTGTATCATTCCAATGCCACTTGGCCCCCCGTTTGACGTGTGACACACAGGGTAGTGATTTTTACGTTGCTCTTCCAAGGATTCTGGGAATTTTAGACAATGTTAAGATGTCTTTTTTGAAGGATGAAATCCAAGTGAGTGCCAAGGAAGCGTAATAGAATGAAAAGGTCTCTGCAAGGCTGTCTCTTTCATGTCCCCAACTCACGGCTTCAGGCACTCAGAGCTCTCCTGCAAACTTGCCCCTGTGGAGCCCTTTTGGTTGCTGCACAAGGACAGTTTTTTCCCAAATGGATTGCCAACTGATACAGAATAGTCAAGTTACCATTCCCCCTTTAAAAAAAAAATTTTTTTAACATTTATTTATTATTAAGAGACAGAGAGAGACAGACGGTGAACAGGGGAGGCACAGAGAGAGAAGGAGACACAGAATTCGAAGCAGGCTCCAGGCTCTGAGCTGTCAGCACAGAGCCCAACATGGGGCTCGAACTCACAAACTGTGAGATCATGACCTGAGCCGAAGTCGGATGCTTAACCTACTGAGCCACCCAGGCGCCCCTCCCCTTTTGAATATATAATGAGACCCCGATAATCTAAGGATATTTTTCCTTTCTACTCTTTTAATTTCAAATTGTACTTTCTTGTAATAAATATTGACTTGAGAAACATGAAGTCATCTCAAATGAGGTTGTCCAGCAGTATGTTCAATAAATCAATTTAAAGTAATACAGCTACACACATATAGACCCGTCTCTTGGAGGGGAGGAGCCCCAAAAGAGATAAATGGTACAATGAAAAATAATAACCTTACCAGTCCCATTGAGCCTCCCACTGGAGGCTATGAGGCTCTCAGCTCAGAATGCTCACTGTCCCAAAAGGTAGATCCCCTCCAAACATTTATCTGAGAAGGGCATGCCTTAGTAAATGGTACAAAGAAGGGGAGCTTGCTTTTGAATGGTTGGAGCCCTGCTTCTCTCTTGCAGCTGTGGGACTATCAACGACTAAACATGACAGGGGAGGTTTCTCAGCTCCCTGCTGCCTGCCCCGAGCTCAGAGTAGCTTCCTGTGGACTGCGTTGAGCCTTTGACAAACTCTTGTGGACGTCTTGGAAACTGAGGTGAGTTTGAGTAGCCCCCGCCCTTTTCCCACTGTCCACCCATCTCATTGCCCAGGCTCATAATGTACTTAGTAAGTAACACAGTTATAAATTGTGTCTTGGCCTGAGTCCTAATGGGTGGACTTTTACTGCCAGAGTCCTAATGTCCACCGGAGGGCAGTTCAACATTCCTCCCTTTCCAGTCCTCTCCTAATCCCTGGTTAGAAACATTCACTCATCCTATGGCTCTAGACCTGCTGGTCCCTAAAGGTTCTGGCTGCAGCAGAGACCAGCCTGCCCAATTAAACTTGTGCATATGGTCGAAGTACACATTACTGATTCTCTATAAAACAGAATTCCCTCTTAAATAGGACATAAGTCCGCACGGCTCTCTCAACAACCTTTCAGCACTCAGGCACAAATGTGCCCTGGAGTGTCCAGCCACAGCCTTGCAGTTATACTGTTCTGGAGTCCTCTTTTATGGCCACCCCCCCCCCCGTTTTTCTAAAGAGATACAGAGGAAATGAGTTTATCTAGCCCTATAGACTCCCAATAATAAGTAGTTCAGCAGACTGCTGCATAGACACAACAGGACACAGGCTTATGTGTGAATCCTGGTTGTAACTCCAAATCTAATTCCACCTGTTGTGTTCGAGTAGTTGGGAATCTATGTTTTAGAGCAACAGTTCTCAAACTTGAACATGGTTATGAGTCACCTAGGGAATTGTGAAAATGCACATTCTAATTCAGGAAATTAGGAATGAGGTTGAAGATTGCGCATTTCTAGAAAGTTCCCAGGGGATGCCAGTGCTGATGGCCCATGGACCACACTTGGGAGTAGCAAGACTCTGGAGAATGATAAAGCCAGATACATAATATGGCCTTCTAGCTTTTAGGATATATTTATGTCTTGACATTTCCATCTGTACATATTCAGCGCTTTGGCATTTTCAAACCTGTTATTCATTATTGCGCTTGTCCCTGTGTCCTTTATGATAGGACCCTTATGGTCATCGCCATCTTTTGTCACCACCCAGAAAAAAAGATCCAGACAAGACATCTTAATCATGAACCTTTATCCTCATTATACTATCTGCTGCTTCTCCACTTCTTTCTTCACCTCCTCCAGACCTTTTCCGTAGCGCTTTCTGTGAGCATTAAATTATTATTCATAAACTGGTACAGTAACCAGTATGTGGTAAAGGCTCCATAAATATTGATTTGAATCGAAACGTCCCTACCGGGCCCTTCTGACTCAGGCTCCCCAGAGAGCAGGGCCTCCCCAGTCGCCCTGTCTTTAGAGACCACCAGACCAGTAAGCAGCAGGATTTAGGGGCGTGGGTTTTCTCCCAGATCCCTATTGTGTCTTCCTGACCGTCGCTTTTCCCACCTCATGCCAGGAGCCTCAGTCATTTGAGATTCATGCCACCTCAATTCTGCCCTATGGCCTTTCTTACCATTCATCGCTTTCTGGGTTGGTTGTTAAAGTCATAATATAATTCACTCTGTTTCTTCCGCTTGGGCTTTTGCAATTATCACGCGTGTGATTATCCACTTATGTCTCAACTCCAACACCCTTCACCTACATGCTGCTTCAGGCAGCTGCTTGCCTGGCTTCAACTGCACTCAGAATACTGGAGTCTACCGCATTGAATCATTTAATTGATTTTGCTGATTACAAAATAATGCAAGCTCCTAATTCATTAAGGAAAGCCTGTATTTATAGACTAGAAAGTGAAAAGTATGTAACTCTAGCCGGATGTAACTAACAGTTAAAAACATAATTTGGCACAGATTATTTACCCAAATTGAAAGATATGAAATGAACAGCATAGCATCTTGAAAATATATTTAAAACTAATTTTCATTTAATAATATAAAATGGTAAATTAATGCCTATTAATACATAATGATACATTCACCCTTTTAAACAGATTTCTTGTATTTCACTTTATAAAAAAACTATAGTTGGGGCACCTGGGTGGCTCAGTCGGTTGAGCATCCGACTTCGGCTCAGGTCATGATCTCATGGTTTGTGAGTTTGAGCCCCGCATCAGGCTCTGTGCTGACAGCTCGGAGCCTGGAGTCTGCTTCGGATTCTGTGTCCACCCTCTCCCCACCTCTCCGCCCCACCCCTGCTTGTGCTCTGTCTCTGTCTTTCAAAAATGAATAAACATAAAAAATATTTATAAATAAACTATAGTTAATTTAAACCAGTTCCCTCATAGTAGGCATCGAAATTGTCTGCACTATTATAGCTGTCTATGCTTACTCAGACAGTTTTGTATTGGCTTTTCTGTACTCTTTCCCAATTTCCTTAGCACATTATTCTAGAAGTGAAATGACTGGATCGAAACATATGTACAATATATTAGGTTGTACTTAGGAAAGTTGCAAACTTTATTCTACGATGTGCCCGTGTCGGCATTCCCCAATACCAATGAATATTGAATAATATTCATTTTTACCAACCCATGAGATAGATAACATCTCATATATTTAATGCGCATTTATTTGACTACTGCTGAAGTTTTACATATTTTTACACATTGATTAGCCACTTGAACATATAGCTGCGTGACTACAACCTCCACAGTTTCCTCTGTATAAAAGACAACATGGGGCGCCTGGATGGCTCAGTCGGTTGAGCGTCCGACTTCAGCTCAGGTCATGATCTCGCGGCTTGTGAGTTCAAGCCCCGCGTGGGGCTCTGTGCTGACAGCTCAGAGCGTGGAGCCTGCTTCAGATTCTGTGTCTTCCTCTCTCTCTGCCCCTCCCCCACTCGTGCTCTGTCTCTCTCTGTCTATCAAAAATAAATAAAATATTTTTTAAAAAGACAACAAGAGGAGCTTGGGCTTTTTGGCCTCTTGCTTTAGGCTCTAAGGGTTTAATTTCTTTTGGCTTTAGTATGTAAATTCAGCTTTCCGGATTTTATGACTTATTTATTTATTTATTTACTATGAGAGAGAGAGAGAGAGAGAGAGAGAGAATCTTTAAAAAAAAATTTTTTTTAACGTTTATTCATTTTTGAGAGACAGAGAGAGACAGAGTATGAGTGGGGAAGGGGCAGAGAGAGAAGGAGACACAGAATCCGAAGCAGGCTCCACGCTCTGAGCTGTCAGCACAGAGCCCCACGCGGGGCTCGAACTCACAAACCGCGCGATCATGACCTGAGCTGACGTCGGACGTTCAACTGACTGAGCCACCCAGGCGCCCCAAGAGAGGGAGAGAACCTTAAGCAAGCTCCACACTCAGCACAGAGTTTGACCTGGGGCTTGACCCATGACCCTGGGATCTTGACTTGAGCTAAAATCAAAAGTCAGACGCTCAACCAACTGAGCTACCCAGGCACCCTGAGGCTCCTGGAATTATAAATGCTTAGGGTGCAACTTGCAGTTAAAGTAAAACTGTCATGCCAACGACTTTATGACTTTCAACCCATTATAAGGATAGTTAGAAGCCAAATCTCTGTATGTAAAGTGTTTAGTGAATCTCTCTTCTCACTCTGATTCTCTCTCTCAGGGCTGCATTCAGATTTATGTTTTAATCAGACCGAATCAACATCTAATTTTCACTTACTTTAACTATTGTACTCAGTGAAGCAGAGAATGGGTCCATCTTAACAAACACAGAGAAACAGAAACACAAATACAACGACAGAAGGGGCCTCTTTCTGAGAGCATCAGTTTGGAGCTTGGCACGTGCCTGGGTGCTATTCATGGCATCAGTTCAAAAGATCAGCCCTTCCTTAGAAGGTCGTTTCTTTTTCCCTTACAGCTGTTGCTATGATGGTTAATGCTATTCTATTTTGCCACAACTTCTTTATTAACCCGCCGGTTACCTCCTCTCCATTTTCCCTTACACACACAAATTAGAGCCAGGCATGAAATGTATCCAACTCCAGTTAGGATTTGGGTTTGACAATAAATCTGCTTGACCTTTATAGTCTTGCTACCCCCCTCGACACCCTCCTCACTTTTACTTCTTTTGTTCTTCACAGAGCTGTTTTCCCTCTTAACCACGTGGGCAAATCCTGTGGCTGTCTTTCCTTAATTTACCTCCCTTTATTAATGGTGGGAGCAAGGAACTGAGACATTTGACTCTAAAATGTACTTGAAAGCAGCATCTTCCAGCTCTTGGCTCAGTCTAGTCCAGAAGTATTAAACTACCCATCCTAGTATTAAAGCTTTCTTACTCACCTGAACCAGTGTGGGGGCTAGTCCTTGACTAGAACACTGCCTTTTAGGCCGGTTGGTGAATTATGGTATGCTGCATATATATGACTCTTTTTCTTTAAACTTTCACGTGACTACATCATTACATATGCCGTCTGTCCCCCTTCAAGTTTCCCTCACATCCCCCTGCCCTGTTTCTTTGCCTCTCCAGATTTTCCACCCGCAAGGCCGGGTTGATTTCCACTTCTCCATTTCCTAACCAGTGACATCATTCCCACGTCTCCCCAGAGGTGGGATTCCTGTTGTGATATCTCTATAATCTGGTCACACATGCTTTGCACAATTACTTGCAATGACAGGTTACATGGTACATCAACAGATAGTCCTTACTTTTCCTTTTCCTTCCCTTTCTTTCCTTTCCCTCCCCTCCCCTCCCCCTTCCCTCCCTTCCCTCCCTTCCCTTCCTTCCCCTCCCCTTCCATTCCCTCACGTCCCCCTCCCCTCCCCTTCCTTCCCTTCCCTCCCTTCCCTTCCCTTCCATCCCCTATCCCCTTCCCTTCCCTTCCCTTCCCTTCCTTCCCCTCCCCTCCCCTCCCCTCCCCTCCCCTCCCCTCCCCTCCCTTCCCTTCTCTTCCAGTATAGTTCACATACTGAGTCATATTAGTTTCAGGTGTACAATATGGTGATTCAACACTTCCGTAAAACATCTAGTGCTCGTCACAACAAGTGCTCTCCTTCATCCACATCACCTATGTTGACCCCCCCCCCCCCCAACCATCACCCTTCTGGTAACCATCAGTTTGTTCTCTATAGTTAAGAGTCTGTTCCATGGTGTCTCTCTCTCTCTCTCTCTCTCTCTCTCTCTCTCTCTCTCTCCCTTTGCTCCTTTGTTTTGTTTCTTAAATTCCAAATATGAATGAAATCATATGGTATTTGTCTTTCTCTGACTGATTTATTTTGCTTAGCATTATACTCTTTAGCTCCATCCATGTCATTGCAAATGGCAAGATTTCATTCTTTTTTATGGCTGAGTACTATTCCGTGTGTGTGTGTGTGTGTGTGTGTGTGTGTGTGTGTAGCACATTTTCTTTATCCATTCATCAGTCAGTGGACACTTGGGCTGCTTCCATAATTTGGCTATTGCAAATAATGCTAATATAAACATAGGGGTGCGTGTATCTCTTTGAATTAGTGTCTTTGTATTCTTTGGGTAAATGTCCAGGAGCATGATTACTGGATTGTAGGTAGTTAAAAAAAGATAGAGAGTTCAGGCCATCATGAACTAGCTGTTGTATCCAACTCCTTTCTTATTTTTAAGGTATTCTTATCTCTGTGAAACTTATATAGATCCTAAGTTTTAAAACAGCATGCTTTCTGTTTCTCTTTCTCTTGCATATTACAATGCTTTAAATATTTGGAAACTGCTATGAATCTCTTCACTTTAGTCTTCTAATTCATGACATGTTTTGTGGAATCTCTCATCAGATTTGTCTCTTTTTCATAGGTAGCCTCCTTATAACCTTCCATTCATAACCGAGCATGATATTTTCAATGTGATCTGACTTGTATAGAACTCAATGAAGCTATGATTTGCAAAGTTATGGATGTTGACTTTTCTTCATGTAGTCTAACCTGGCATGGAGGTTTTAGTAATTATTTCACAATCTGACTTGCTCACTTAGCAATAAATTACATATATATACTTATTCACTACCCCCAAAATTCCCTGATGCTCATTTTCAGTCAGTGTAGTCTCTCTACCTCTGACCCAGGGCAACCTCCAGTCTACTTTATGCTACTATAGGTTAGTTTGCGTTTTCTAGAATTTTATATAAGTGAAATCATATACCCTTATATAATCTATCACAAAGGATTTTTCTCCTTTGGCAAATATATACTTGTTTTTTCTTAAAAGAAGCCAAATTATTTCAAAACTATATTTGCAAAATTATGTTTTTAAGCCTAACTTCAAGAGGTTTGTCCTTTCCAATTTCATCTTGTTGGTTTTAGCCCAGAGTTCCTGTACATCAAAATGATTTTGAATTCTGCATCTGTCATCTGAAGCATTAGCTGGCTATCCTTTCTGGCTGTAAGCTTTTTGTAGTTGTGTTAAATAAATTTCAATACATTAATGCAGAACACAGAATCATAAAACATTAGAGTGTAAAGAACCTAAGTCATGGATAAAATAGTTGATCAGAACAACCAAGGATAAAACCCTATGTTCTGTCCATTTGACTCGGAGCCAAAGAGCTGGCTCCTCCCCCTCCTTTTCTTCCTACCTCACCTAAAACTCGATAGCAATTAGCGCGTCTATAGAAGTTTTCAAACACAACACTTGTTGTGATTCCCTCACAGTGTTCTTTGTCCTTCCCTTTCTCTGTGTGTATGTGTTTAAACTTTTTTTTTTCTTATTTTTTTGAGGGATAATTCACATTCAACACAATTCACCCATTTTAAATATAAACTTTGATGAGTATTGACAAATATAAACATTTACGTAGCCATTACCCCAATCATGGTGCAGAATATTTTCATCACTGCAAAAGTTTCCTAATGCTCTTTTGCACTTCCTATCCCTCTACCTGTGCCGCCAGGCAACCACTGGTCTCCTTTATGCTTCTATAGGTTCATTTGCATTTTCTATAGTTTTTTAGGGATGGAATCATGCAGTATGCACTCGTTTGTATCTGGCTGCCAGAATGTGTTTGAGATATATCCGTGATGTTGCCTGTACCAGCAATTCCTTTGTTTGTTTGTTTGTTTGTTTTGTTTTTAATGAGCAGCATTCCATTGAATGAACTTGTCTATTCATTCACCTGCTCCTGGCCATTTGAGTTGTGCCCACTTCTAAGCTATTATGAATAAAGTTGCTATAAACATTGTTGTACAAGTCTTTCTGTGGATGTATGCTTTCATTTCTCCTGGGTACAGACCTGAGAGTGGAATTCGTAAGTCATGTGTTTAATTTCATAAGAAACTGCCAAAATATCTTTCCAAGTGACTGTACCATTTTACGTCCTTACCAGCAGTGTATGAGAGATCTAATCACTCCACATCCGCACCTACATTTGATCTCCCTTTCAGCCATTCTATGGAGGCATAGTAGTAACTCCTTGTGGTGGTTTTTATTAGCATTCTCCCGATGACTAAGGTTGGTGGACATCTCCTGATGTATCTTTGTTTTGTTTTGTTTTGTTTTTGCCATCCATATGTCTTTTGTGAAGTGTTCTCCCTTTCCTTTTTCTCTTGTTCACCAAGTAGCTATTCCCTATTTCTTTCAAACCCTATCTTTGGCTTAGAATGGCATATATCTGCTTTTTCTGAGCATGAAAATCTTCCCAGTTTTCTCCCTGACAGTAAGCCCAAGGCAGGGGTTCTACGGGGTGAATATGTTTACTGTAGGGAGGGAGGAAATGCTCCATGGAAATGTGTGCAAAATGCTTATTCACCGCACTGTTTTCATGGTCTAATCTTTCAAACAAAACAAAATAAACTAGTTTTTAAGAAGCAATGGGAAATTTCTGCCACATAAATATTAGTGTTTTGAATCCAAAGAAGTCAATAAAGCTGAATTAAGAAAAATAATCTCTCCTGTGGTTTCTTGGGCTGATTTCATTGAACTCGTTAATAAAATGCAATGTTCGGTACAGAAGATTTTTAGCATCTCTTCATGACTTCTTTTAGTGACTGAAAGCTATAACTCATCTTGACAGTAAGCCATATTCAACATTTTCTATGATCAGATTAGAAAGTTTCACCTTCTTAGAGATCTGCTTTGCCAGCTAGCTCATCTATGGGGAACAACTTGAAAATTATTTTTCCAGAGATTTGAAATATGAAAACATAGAAGAAAGACAGGGAGGTTGAATAATGAGAAAATGGTTAACTGGTTAAGAGTTATAGCTCTGGGATGCCTACATGGTTCAGTCAGTTAAGTGTCTGACTTCTACTCAGGTCATGATCTCATGGTTCATGAGTTAAAGCCCTCCATTGGGCTCTACACTGACAGTGTGGAGCCTGCTTGGGATTCTCTCTCTCTCCCTCTCTCTCAGCCCCTCCCCTTTTCACACACTCTTTCTTTCTCTCAAAAATAAATAAAACTTGAAAAAGATGTTCATTGTACATCTATAAGCTTGTCAGACCACAGGACAGGAATCTGTGCACTCTGTAACATGGTACCATGACTTATGCCTTCCAGAGGCTGCAGAAAGTGTGTATTTACCATGCTCCCTTCAGGGGCTTTCCTCCCCCAACCTGGAGCCCTACGGCTCTCCTGATGACCCTTTTTCGTCATGATTTCCCCTGCGTACCTCATGTTCCCGCAGTAATGTGATTCCCACCCAGGGTTCACCTTTCCGTGGTACTTGTCTGAATTACCACATTTCCAGATTGAGGGGTAAGGAGACAAATACTCGATACTCGTCCCTCTTTCACTAGGCTTCAAACTCATTAAAATATGTAAGCTCAGCTTTTGTCAATTTGTTTTTGTCTCTTATTTTAAATATCAGCAAATTATACTTTTTCATTACCTTCGTGGTGTTCCACGTATGCAACACTAAACTCTGAGTGTGTTAGTTTGATTTGGCAGTTTGTATCTTTGTATTTTTGTTTATTTTTTCAATTAAAAAATAAATTTTGATCCCTGTCTTAATTTTGGGGGGGGATTTTTTTTAATCCCTGTCTTAATCTGTTTGGGCTGCTGTAATGGGCTGGGTGGCTAATAAACAGCAGAAATTCATTTCTCACAGTTCGGGAGGCTCAATGTCCAAGATCAAGGCACCAGCATGGTAGCCTTCTGATGAAAGCCTTCTTCCTGGTGCACAACTGGTACCTTCTTACTATGTCCTCATATCGTGGGAGGAAAGAAGATCTCTGTACAGCCACTTTTATAAAGGCACTAATCCCATTCATGAGAGTTTCACCCTCATGACCCAATCACATCTCAAAGGTCTCCCTTACTAATATTATCCACTTTGGTAGTTACGCTTTGTACATATGAATTTTGGGGAGGAAGGGACACAAACATTTAGATTTTAACAATCCCTTTACCTTCCACTGTATTTGGAGTTTATTCTGTTATTTTAACTTTTCAGATTGGATGCATAGCTCAGTATGTTTCAGGTTTTTAACATTTTCAAATATAATTTTAAAGATCAAATTTTTCCTTTGAGAATAACTTTAACTACATTAATGCGTTTTTAATATGGAGAACTGTTATTGTTATTCACTTGTAAGTATTTTCTAATTTGCATTATGATTTTTTCCTTGAATTTTTTTTGTAAGTTTAAGCGATCTGGAGGTTTTTCTTTTGGTTATATTTAAAATTAATTGCATTGTACTTAGAAAACATGGTCTGTGTTTTTTCTAACTCATGTGTGTGTGTGTGCGTGTGTGTGTGTGTGTGTGTTTGATTTGTTTCATGGCTTAATATATAGGTAATTTCCATAAATATCTTTTTATGCTGAAGAATCCAGCCTGCAGTGTTGAATATGTAGTTCTATACAAATCCATTGATCAAGCTTGTTAATTGTGTGGTTCAAATGTTCTCTATCTTAAATGATCTCATTTTTATTTGATTGATCTACTAATGACTGAGATTCAGCCACCATGGTGGTGGATTTATCAAGTTCCTCCTATACTTCATTCAACTTGTACTTTATTGTTTTTGAGGCTGTATTATTTGGTGCCTTCAGATTTCAAATTGACATATCTTTCTGGTGAATGAGATTCTTCACTTTGTTAAAGACTTTTGCCTTAGGTTTTATTTATCTGAAAGCGATAGTGGTTTCATTTTGGTGAGTGTTTGCCTGTTATATAATTTCTCATTCTTTCTATTTTTATGATGTATGTGTATCTTTGTAAGCAATATAGGTCAGAAATCAAAATTTTTTTGAAAATGTTTTTTTAATAAATAAACTCAATCCATTTAAATTATTTGGATTATTAATTTTATGTTATCGATATATTCTTACTTGTGTGCTCCTTGTGCAGTACATATTTTTTCATATTTTCTCTTTCGCATTTATTTTGATATTAAATAATTGTGTTTTTCATTTTTCTTTTCTTAATTGGACATTATATACTGTCTTTTTAGCTTATGAATAATTACTCTTATTAGTAACTTAATTACTAATAGTTACTCTTAAATTAATACTAATAGTTAACTCTTGAGTTACACTTAATTTTTAAAATAAACAATATCTTTACCCTTCTTTCTATCAAAACAAGTACCCTAGAAGGCTGTCACTCAAATAACCCATTTCTCAGATATCATTATATTATCTACTGTTTTAATATGATTTTAATGGTGATAATCTTTCAAATTATACATTATTATTACTTTTATACATATCTATGTTGACACACTTATCTACGTGTTTGCAATTATTTTTGCCTGTCATTGTCCCTTTTATAGTAGACCTTTTTTTTTCTGGGATCATTTTCTTTCTTCCCAAAGTACACCTTTTAGGCTTTCCTTTGACGAGGGTCTGTTGGTGGTAAAATTCCTCAGGATCATTTATTTTTAAAGCCCAAAATATTTTTATTTCACCTTCATTTTGGAAAGACTGCTTTTTCTGTGTATCCAATTTTAGGTTGGCAGTTCCTTTCTGTCAACTCTCTGAATATATGTTATTACACTTTGTTTCTAGTTTCATTTGTTACTAGTGCGAGACCAGCTCTCAGGATAAACGTAGCTCTTTTGTTGGTCTTTATTTTTTTTTCTTCCAGTCTCCTTTTAGTCTGCCTTTGGTGTCTGCAATTTTACTACTGTGTATCTAGCAAGGACTACTTTTAATTAAACTATGTGGCGGGGTGCCTGGGTGGCTCAGTGGATTAATCATCTGACCTCAGCTCAGGTCGTGATCTTGTGGCTCCTGGGTTTGATGCCCACATTGGGCTCTGTGCTGACAGCTCAGAGCCTGGAGCCTGTTTCTGATTCTGTGTCTCCCTCTCTCTCTCTCTGCCTCTCCATGCTTATCCTGTCTTTCAAAAATGAATAAATGTTAAAAAAAACTATACTGACTCTGATGATTCACGTCTTCCATGTGTTTTGAATATTCTTGGCCATGAACTCTTCAGGTATTACTTTTCAGCAGCCTCTTACTGTCATCTCCTTCTGTAAATGTCATCACAATTAACTTTCCCATCATTCTGTATGGTTTTTGTCCTTTTATGTTGCTATGAAGTGGTATTCAGAGACCAGAAAATTTTTTTTTATATTTATTTCGAGACAGAGAGAGAGAGATTGAGAGAGAGAGAGAGAGAGAGTACACTGGGCAGAGGCAGAGAGAGAGGGAGAGAGAATACCAAGGAGGCTCCATGCCGTCCGCACAGAGACAGACATGGGGCTGGAACTCATGAACAGTGAGCTCATGACCTGAGCCAACACCAAGAGTTGCACGCTTAACTGACCGAGCCACCCAGGTGCCCCTAGCAGCAACAACAAAAATTCAAACTATAATGGAGTTATGTGAGTATAGTATATTAAAGATTATATATTGTTTCATTAAAAACCCCACAAGACTGAGTGTCTTCAAACAATAATTATCATTTTCTTATGTTCCTGTGGGTTGGCTGGATATTTCTTCCATCTTTTTGCTTGGAAGGAGTGATTATGTCAATGGACAACTGTCAGCATGGCTACACTCACATGTATGAGCCTTATTTAGCCTTTTTATGGCTAAAAGCAAGAAAGCTTTACTTTAGGAAGTAAAAACAAACAAAAACAGGGAAAAGCCATTTTTTTTTCTTTTCTTTTACTGAAAAGCAGAGAAGATTTAAAAGATTATTTGGGCATGTCAAAAAGACTCAGTAGTCAATATGAAAAAGCTGCCAAAGCAGGCCAGTTTGATAACCCTTAAGAAAAAATACACCAATATGTTTATAAGTTAATAATAATATTAATTTACAAAATAATGGTGTTGAGCCCTTGCATGGCTCAGTAGGTTAAGCGTCCAACTTTGAGCTCGAGTCATGATCTCACGGCTAGTGAGTTCGAGCCCCATGTCAGGCTCTGTACTGACAGCCCAGAGCCTGGAGCCTGCTTCAGATTCTGTGTCTCCTCTCAGTCCCTCTCTCGCAAAAATAAATAAACATTAGAAAACAATTTTAAACAGTGTTATTTGGACATTTGGAAAAGGCTGTGGATCAAATGCATTGTTTTGAAAATTGGTAAAAGAATAGCATGACGCTTGGGCACCTGGGTGGCTCAGTCGGTTAAGTGTCCCACTGGTGGTTTTGGCTCAGGTCATGATCTCATGGTTCTGTGAGTTCAAGTCCCACATCGGGCTCTGCACTGATGGTGTGGAGCCTGCTTGGGATTCTCTCTGACCCTTTCTCTCTGTCTCCCTCTCTCAAAATAAAAAAGTAAACTTAAAAAAAAAAAAGAATCACATCAAGCTTTTATCCTGTCTTTCCTTTTTGTATTAGGCTTCAAGGTAATCAAATGTTGATAAGAGAAAATTCTCTTTGTAGATGCATTTGAACCAATGGTTGAAAGAATGACGGAATTGAATATTGCCATTTTTGCAACCCAGACTGAAATAATGGATCTCGGCAGTAATTATTAATTGTTAACATCAAAAAGGAGAGACAAATAGACACTACGTGTCTCTTGATAGAAGTATGCGATGCTACCATAAAAAAACCATGCGAAAAAAACAAAGCCAAAACAAAAAAACTTGAATCAGAGCTTTAGATCTAAGTACCAATGTACAGCATATAAGAAATAGAGGAACATGTTAAATGACACCACAGAGCGGCAATCAAAAAAATTCAGTTTGTAATAAACTAGAGAAGATAAATGTCTAGCTGCTTCAACAAATAGATTTCAGGAAAAGGAGAAAAAAAGATGGTGGAATGAACTGTTGATTAAAACAGCTTAAGGGACATAAAAACAATCACAGTGTATAGCTCTCATTTGAATCCTGATGAAAACAAATCATAAAATACAACATTATGAGATAATTGGGGAAAACAGGAGTCTTTTTTTAAGGGTGATAAGGGCATTGTGCCTGTATATTTTTAAAGATTATCTTTTAGAGATAAATACAGAAATGTTTATGGGTTAAATAAAATGATGTCTGGAATTTACTTCAAAATTCAGTAGGGAAAGTAAGGGGCATGTTATCAAACAAAGTTTCTATGAGTAGACCACTGCTGCACATTATTGATGGGTCATGGAGATTTGTTATATTATTTGTTATATTATTCTCTCTACTTTTGTATATGTTTGAAGATTTGGATTTAAAAAAAATGGTGCTAAAAGGAGAAACTAGTTTTCCGTGGTGAGGTTAGGATTTGAACAGAGGTAGGAATAAAACCACTGTAGACTAGAAAATAAACTGGAAAATTTTTATGGTTTGTTACCAGCTCATATTTTTGATTGCCTGTTTCATTTCTTTAAATACATTAAATCTATGTTTTAAAAAAAGTTGTATCCCATTAAAAAATTTTTTTAATGTTTTTAATTTATTCTTGAGAGACAGAGACAGAGTGTGAGTGGGGGAGGGGCAGAGAGAGAGAGGGAGATACAGAATCCGAAGCAGGTTCCAGGCTCTGAGCTGTCAGCACAGAGCCCGATGCAGAGCTCGAATTCACAAATGGTGAGATCATGACCTGAACCGAAGTTGGACGCTTAACCGACTAAGCTCCCCAGGCTCCCCAGTTGTATTCCATTTTTGATCATTGTAACAAGTTTGGTGTTTTGAGGTCCAGTTCTACTCTGTTGTTGTGTAACTCAGCCTCTTCTGGCATTTACTCATTAGGTTCTCAAAAATTTACTTAAATTAGGAAAGAAATCAAAATAACATCACTTCACAGCAAAATATTGAAAGCAAGTAAGAGAGCTTTCAAGTCAGAAAAAAAAATGAAGCCACAAATTCACCACTTACCATCTGAACTTGGACAGATTACTTACTATTATTTTTTACATCCAAGCTTACTCATCCTCAAAATCTAGACGGTAATAGATATTTCAGAGAATTCCTGTGAGAATTAATGAATAATTCATGGAAAATAGCACAAAGCTGATATGCTTAAGTACTCTAAAAATGGTAGCTTTATATAGCTATATCTATATAGATATAGATATATGTATAAATATATCTTTATATATGTGTGTGTGTGTATATATATATATATATATATATCTCACTAGCTATGATTCCTGAATTGGGGAGTAATGTAGATAAATCTCACATTTGCATGTAAAACCACCAAAGGATTTTTCCTTCATGTCCATTGACCTGACATCTAATCTTTAGACTAGGAAATCAGATATGTAAATAATGCTACATTTAAAACTGGGCTTGGATTGTGTAACTGACAACACTCTTAGAAACCACATCTAACATTTTCGGGGTGCCTAGGTGGCATAGTTGGTTAAGCATCCGACTTGGGCTCAGGTCATGATCTTTTGGTTTGAGGGTTTGAGCCCTATATGTCGGTCTCTGTGCTGACAGCTCAGAGCCTGGAGCCTGCTTCAGAGTCTGTGTCTCCCTCTCTGTCTCTCTGCTCCTCCCCTGCTCATGCTCTGTCTGTCTCTCTCAAAAATAAATAAACGTTAAAAAAAAAAAAAAAGAAACCACATCTAACATTTTGGACCAATCACATTGAGTAACAGAAATGAAATATACTTGGTTATTCCATTATCTTTTTTTTTTTTGTTTAAAGTAAATGATGTATCTTCTTTAAAAGAAGTGGAAATCTAGGGTTTACAAGATTGAAATTGTGAAATTCAATTGATGAAATTGTGTTGAGTGATTTAATCCTTTGCACAAATAATTGACTGCAGAGCATGGGTTGAGTGTATTGTTGGTTTCCGAATGATGGTCTTAATTATGGTCTACGCATTAGAAATTAAATCATTGTATAGTTTTATTTGTTTGAAATTAGAGCTTTCTTCTTACCCCAAAGGACTACAAGGAGGAAATGCTTCAGTTATTAACCCTTTCAGGACACCAGAGTCAATTACCCTAATACTGCCTTGGCATCCCGAAGAAACAATTCCATATATGTTACTTCACCAAAACCGCACAGGAATAATTTCCTACTTGAGAATCTACTTTGTACGATGCACTTCAGTGACTCCAAAGATCATTTTTCAGAATCTCAAGGGCAGGTCTCTCCTTTTGATTTGAATCAAAGGTTTCATCTACAAAGAAAAAATATGAAGAATGACAGTGTCTTTCCGTTTGTCATGCTCAGTTACAATTGTACTGAGTGATTCATGCAACAGAATCTAGCACGTCATATATCAATTTTTTTTTGTCTGAAGGCCTGCAAGATATCTCACTCGTATGAGTGAAACTGGAAACTGGAACTATTTTCTAAGTAAAATGCTAATTCAAGTCCATACACCTGTTGTATGTGTTTCTAACATAAAATTCATTCTGGCCATCAGCTAGTTTACCCTCTTCTTTCTTTAGAAAAGAAATGGATGCTGAGACAAACCAGAAAATCAAAATCAAATAGTTTAGCTGCATTTTTCTTGTTATTCATTTATTTCACAATTGCTCAATAGGCACCTGTTGGTCACGCTGTAGGACCCAACCTAGAATTCTTTAATTACCTGACAAAACGCACTGGATCTCCAGTACTATTCAAGTACACACATGTGAAAGACATAAGAGGTCAAAAGTAAAGTCAGCACATGCATATGGCATTCCAGGGACATATGCAGTATCTTCTCTCTCCCTCCACTAATCCTTGTAAGTCAATTTAAAATAATGACTGATTGGGGCACCTGGGTGGCTCAGTCGGTTACGCGTCTGACTTCAGCTCAGGTTATGATCTCAACAGTTTGTGGGTTCGAGCCCCACGTGGAGCTCTGTGCTGACAGCTCAGAGCCTGGAGCCTGCTTCGGATTCTGTGTCTCTTTTCTCTGCCCTTCCCCAACTCACACTCTGTTTCTCTCTGTCTCTCAAAAATAAATAAACGTTAAAAAAATAAAAAATAAAATAATGACTGATTATTTTTTCGTCTCCCACATAATTACAGTCACCCTCAAGGATGATCTTTATATTTATTAATTTACTGCACTTTGCTTCTTCAGGAGACAGACAAATCAGGATGATGACATTTGCCGGGCCCTAAGCTACTGGTGGCTGCACAGTGATTCATGGATGTGTCCTCAGGAAGAGCCATTTCATCATCTGGGGCTTCTATAAAATTTGAAGTTAAAAAAATAAAACCGTGTGCGTGTGTGTGTGTGTGTGTGTGTGTAGGGTGACAATCCTCTCTCTCTTCCTTATTCCAGCAAGAACTGAGACACAATTGTCAAACTTCTCTCCCCTGCAGTACACATTACTTTGGATTGTTTCCTTTTGATAACATTTTCTCCCTTTCAAAGCTCTTTAGTTTGAAGATAGAAAATGCACCTGTAATATGTTGAGAGGGAGAGAGAGAACACTGTGATTTTTTTCCCTGACTTCTACACCCATTGAAGAATTTGTGTGAAGGTGGACGTCTGAGACCCCGCTGCAGGAACACAGATAGGTGAAGTTTGGATAGTTGCTTTTGCTGGAGAGCCAGGGGATCACTTCACAGCACTATGCTTGCAAGGCTAGCCCTCTGAGACTATTGATTTTCTCCCGGCTACTTCCCTCTTCTCCTAGTTATATGGAACTTTTAAGACATTTTAGCAAGGCCATGTTTTTAGGTGATGCATTTTATTGATGATAGAGTTAGATTCTACGCGCAGGGCTTATTCCTGACTACCGAGAGGTAATTAATGACTGTCCAATCTTGAGAACTCGCTGTGGCTGCTCACCTATGGAGTTCGGGGGAAAGGAGGCCAGAAGCCAGGCAACAGGACCCACAGGCTGTCCATCTGAAGTTTTCTAGCTAACAAGCCACCTGAATGAAAAAGCATCCCAGCCAGGGGAGAAAGGGACCCCATCTAACCAGTGAACAATGAGATGAGATAGTTCATTGATTTGTCTTGGCACTCTATCAACACACTGCCGCCCAGATTCAATACGTGGGATTTCCCTCCTCAAAATAGTTCTTGCTCAATGTTTAGACTTCTTTAGATCTATTTGAAGTTTCTGCTTGGAGACATAATTTCATATATTTAAGCAAAATCAACCACTGGGAACCGATAACATAAAAGGAAAATGTTCGAATAATAAAAGTTAGTAAAACATGAGCCTATCGAGTTAAAGCACATTTATTTATCGAATCACGAAGGGTAAGTATCACAAAAACCCAGACATCCAGCCTCCCTGGCAAGACTGGCATCTGTATTGGTTCAAGAAGGTGCATTTATGGTCCAGCTGCCTTGATAAGCAGCAGTTGGGCAAGTGTATGTCACAGAATCATATCTTAGATATTAGAAAGGGCACTGAACCATCACAGGCTTGTGGACTTGGGACAGCCAAGTCATAATATAATTTTAAAGGGAAGTCTAATTCCCATTTAAAAAAATGAAACAATCCTTTCACCTTAAGATGTGTTTAGCCAACAAAACAAGCACAGGTAACCCTTGCTTTTGGAATGTTGGCATTATACCACTTTGCTTTTATGAAGGACCTACATTAGCACCTGTTTTCGCTAATTAGAAGAAATCTGAAGAGGATTTTCTCTTTTTTTTTAATTTGAGAAAGAGAGAGAGAGAAAGAGAAAGAGAAAGAGAAAGAGAAAGAATCCCAGGGAGTCTCCACGCTCAGTGTGGAGCCTGATGCAAGGCTTGATCCCACAACGTGGGATCATGACCTGAGCTGAAGTCGAGTCCAACGCTCAACTGACTGAGCCCCCCAGGCACCCCAGAGGACTTTCTCTTTTAGGAAAAAAGGAAAAAAAGCAAAAAATAGCTTCAGCCAGCCCTTACAGAGGCAGCAACCACCCTGAGCAGTGAGAGTGGTCCCACCCAGCTCCTTCCCCAGAAACTACACTCAGCATCTCAGCATCAAGTCGCCAGAGCCTTAAACTGTGTCTGTGGGAGTCTGTGCTCTCTCTCAGTTTATTTTGTGCAGCCGCTACCAAGATGTATCCTAAGGTATCTGAAAAGCCTAAGAGAGGTGAGTTTTTGAGTCTAGGAACATTCACAGTTTTTTTCCATATACATTAATGGTAATACCTTCTTTGCTTTATGCCAGTTAAGTTTACAAAAATTTTCATAGAAGCACTGTGCTTCCGGAAAGTGGGGGGGGAGCCTGTATGATTCTAGTCATCATTCTATACGTTTTATACACATCCTCTTTGATGAACACTGGAGGAAGTCTGAGATGATGAAAAGCAATGCATTTGTTGCCTTGCTCTCAAGATGCCACCTCTCTTTGAGAAAACTGAACTAAAAGGCTCCGAAAAATAAGTAACAGGTAACAAGGTATGACAAAGCTGTATGAGACCACGTTCAAAGCTGTATGGACCTAACATGGAGACTTTCCTTTCTTCCATGCAGGTAAGTAGGCTAGCTATGACCTCTGTCAGTTGCGCCTCCCAGTTTTCTGGCTTTGGTCCTTGCAAAAGGACCTTGATGTACCCTTTCGTTATATGAAAGACAATGGAACTTGAAAGCACAATTGTTTACAGTGATGAAAATTTGGATTTAACTGAAATGTCCCAAACTATGAGTAAAGATTATGGACCATCTATCCAAAAGAATATGTAGCTATTAAAATGATTTTGTTGCTCTACATTTACAGAGTTGAAAAAAGGTTGATATCCAGGGAAACAGCAGGTTATAGAATTTTTGTAAAACTATTAGAAGAATAAGACATTTTTTCCTCCACATTTTGGATATAAGAAATGCCACATTTTCAAATTTCACTACCGTATATAGTTAGGGGGCAGGTAACCTGACATTGTTACCAGGGATTTGTATTAGCACGAGACCTTTGCAGAGTCTGGTGTAGTCCTTCTGAGAGGTCACTGTGGCCCTGGGTGCTCTGTCTCATTCTCTACTGTCCAGGAGGATCCCCATCCCAAAGGACCTGGGTGACCCTCTCTTCCCAGTGAAGGGAAACTTCTCTCCCCGGGGGACTGAAGGAGGAGTCTCAGGTTGGTAGATTGAGTCTGTGAAACTCAATTTCTGACTTCCCTAAAAATGAAAAAGTGAAGCCATTCCCCTCCTTTCTGATCTTTTTATAGTGACAAAAAATAAAGAAAAACCATGAATAAGTTTCCCTGCCAGTCTATAATGCATATAATTTATTATGTATGCATTGTATGATGTAAAGATTGAATGGATATATAACCAAAACATTGACAGGAATTATTCTAAAATGTCCAATTATGCTATTATTTTCTTCCTTTTTTTAAAAAAAAGATCTGTGTCATCTAGTTTTTCTCATTTTTCATTTTACAATAAATATAGATTGCGGTCTGTAATAACAAAATGATGAATTTTTGGTAATAGAGCCTTGTCCTTCTATATGTTTAAAAGCCATTTTAAAATATTTCATAAATAAGGGATACATTAAAAAATTTAAGTTTATTTATTTTGAGAGAGAGGGAGTGTAAGCAGGGGAAGAGTATAGAGAAAGAGAGAATCCCAAGCAGGCTCTGCACTGTCAGCACAGAGCCTGATGTGGGGCTTGAACTCACAGTGAGATCATGACCTGAGCCCAAATCAAGAGTCAGATGCTTTACTGAGCTACTCAGGTGCCCCAAGGGATACATTATTTTAATGCTTCTTTATTGATTGTGTGTGTGTGTGTGTGTGAGAGAGAGAGAGAGAGAGAGAGAGCGAGAGCATGTGCATGTGAGTGGGGTAGGAGCAGAGAGAGAGAGGGAGAATGAACTGTGAGATCATGATCTGAGCTGAAATCAAGCGTTGGACATTTAATGGACTAAACCGCCCAGGGGATACGTTTTAAAAAAATCATTTTTAGTGCTCACAATGACACTGTGATGTAGGTGTATTCTCCCTCATTTATCAATGTGATAACTATGTTATGAGGGATTCAAGTTGTGAACAAAGTCTTAGAGACTAGTAAATTGCAGAGTGAGAATTTGGAACATGCCTTCTCAATATAGATGTGTGTGGTTTTTTTTAACCAATCTGATTTTAGGGAGAAATACTAATTTGAATAATTTGTTCTTGGCTAATTTAAATTTATAGGATGCATTTGCAAGGCAAAGGTCGTCTCTCTAGTGGATCCTCTGGAAACCTCATTTGCTACTCTAGAGGGGAGAGAATGAAACAAGGGAGTGGAGACACAAACTTAGCAGCTTAAAACCACACAATTTATTGTCTCATAGTTCTGTAGGTCAGGAATCCAGGGGCTCAAAGAGCTCTATTCCAGGTCCCAAAGGACTCAAAGGACTGAAATCACGGTTCTGGATGCTCTAGGCTTTTATCAGAGGCTTTGGGAGACGGTCTGGTTCCAGACTCATTCAGTTTGTTGGCAGAAATGACTTACGTGTGGTTGTAGGAGTGAGGTCCCATTGCCTTGCTGGCTGTTGGCTGGGATCATTTTCAGCATGGAGAGAGCCACTGCAGTTTCCTGTGAGTCTTCCTGAGTGTCTCTGATTCATCTCTGCTGCCCCAGCTCTTCTCTGTCGTTAGCTAGAGAAACTCTGCTTTTAAGGAGTCAAGTAATTAGATTGGGCTCCCCTGGATAAAACAGGCTACCCTCCCTAATTTAATCCATAACCTCAATTATATCTGCAAGCCCCATCACAGCCCTACCTAGACAGTGTTTGAATAACCAGGGGATGGAATCTTGGGGGAACATCTTTAAAATTTTGCCGGTTGCAAATATTTTTTTCCCTTCAAAACCTGGAGATACGAGTACCCACACTATTTTCAAAAGGTTAATATGGTTTTGATAACCTCCAAAGCTATGCCTAAACATTTGATACATTTCAGATATTCAGAGAGATGGTTCCCCCAAATCCACACCATGAAGAGTTTTGTCTGTAGGTATTTCAGAACAGGGTTTCTGAAGTCTCACATGAGTGTGTATGTTCATCCTTGCTGGGAAAGTGGAACACAAATGTATTATTCCCAAGCAATCCATGATTTCATTGAGAGTTGAGCCTCTGTAAGGTTCAGGGGTAAATACCAACGTGAAAAGACCTCGTTAGTACACAAGTGACCTGGTTATCACATAAGCTTACAGTTCCACAGTTTGGGTATCAGTTCACAGCATAGCTGACTGTTGACTCACTTTGTAGACATTGGTGTTCATCTAAACAGTATTCATCACCAGTACTCTGGCCAGGATATACAGTTTTACCATGAATTTGGTTGCTATGAACATAAACTGAGTTCAAAGAGATAAACTTTGACGACTGGATAAACATCCAGTCCCCTAGACCTCTTCCCCACCCCCCGCCCCGGTCCTTGTTTTTAATGAAATAACCCAGTTTAGCTTTATAAACTTTATCCTGACCTGCCATAGACCACTTCCAAAAGAGTATTACTGTCTTTAAGGGATAGGCATATTCCCATAAATTAGCTAAAAAGTGGACCCAATTTTGCCATTAGAAAGTATAGATATATTCCTCTAGCGAGTTGCTCTCTTCCTTAGCAGAAAACAACAACAACAACAACAAAACCTAAAAGAGACAACACCTGGAAATATACCAGATGATAGATAGATAGATAGATAGATAGCTGTGATGGATAGATTAGATTAGTAGATAGATAGAGATAGATAGATAAATGGCAGGAGACAGTGGAGAATCTGAGAGGTTAGACAATACATTTTGACAAGGAAGCCTGAATGAATTCTGAAATGGAGATAAGATGAGTGGATATTGTTAAGGTAGATACATGTTTCGGAGGAATCAGTAAATAGACCTTTAAACCTCTGGTATTGCAAAGACCAAACTTCCTTTTTAAGGAAATTAACGAGAGTAGTAGATTATGACTCTGGTTCCCAAGGAAGGGATGCAGAATTTACTTTGCCTTTTATCCAAAGTCAAGGGGCATGGCTGGTGGGAGTAGAGCCTAGCAGAGATAGTAGGAAGGACCATGATGCTAACTAACATCACATTGTCGACTGCTGTTGTGGTCTAACATATGATAGGCAACTGCTGTCATGGCCTAACGCACGATAGGTTTTTTGGTTTGTGTGTGTGAGGGGGTGGGTGGGTGTTTGCCTGGGGAGGTATAGGACTAAGATGTCTTTATATGTAGAAGAGATTGATTTTAAGGAATCGGCTCAGTGATTATGGAGGCTGACAAGTTCAAAATCTGCAGGGTGAGTTGGCAGGCTGCAGACCCAAGAAAAGCTGATGCTTCAGTTCAAGTCTGAAGGTTATGCATTGGCAGAATTCCCTCTTGCTCAAGAGGGAGTTCAGTCTTTTCTTCTATTTAAGCCTTCAACTGATTAGATGAGGCCCACCCACATTTTGGCAGGGAGGAGGGGAGGGATGTGCTTTACTGAAAGTCCACTGATTTAAATGTCAATCTCATCTAAAAACATCCTTACAGAAATATCCAGGGTAATGTTTGAGCACATATCTAGGCACCGTGGTCTAGCCAAGTCGACATATAAAATTAACCATCACAGGAGATTGTAAGCTTGATCTTTTGAATGTGTAGTCTGAATTCTTACCAGTTTAGAAAATTTAGTTCACATGGTTGTAAAAATAACATCGATGCTACTTGTATTTCTAGGTTTGGATTACTTAGCCTAACAGCGCAAGTATATGTAAATGATTTCAGATCCATTATAAATACTAATATCTGTTAGCCCTGAGTACCTATTATGCCAGGCACTGCACTGAGTGTTTAATACAAGCAACCTACACGATAGATTATTCCCACTTCATAGATGTGCGGTTTGGAAGTAATTGATTGGCCTGTGTGAGAAAGAGTTAAGGAGCAGAGATGAAATCCAAAGTCAGTCTTCTCTCCTGAAATCTTATCTTTATGCCATATCGCTTTGCCTTCCATCTACCATGAGTGCTAGCTAGAAACCTGTCACTTTGATCTGTTTAGGCTATCCACAAGTTGGCTCTTAACGTCATAGCTTAAAAAAAGGCAGGAACATCAGATATTTTTATGATAACTTCAGTGTAATTAATATGGTCAATGGAAATTGAAATGTTTAAGAAAGTGTTTCCCAAGCTTGATTATTATGCAATAGTCTTTAATTATTAGCTGAAAATAGGATATATTTTAGCATTCTCAGATGGCTCTTATCTAATTAATATGAATAACATCACTGCCAACATTTCTTGAATAATTGTGTATATTCTACATAAATGGTTGCAGAAAGGAGCTGTCAGAACAGCTAAATGATTCTCTCTTGTGTTGCTAGAAGCACATATAATTTCAACCTCAGTCCAGGCTGGCTGGGCTACTGTCTTGCTGAAAATTCTATTAGAGTCAATGCTCTATATCTGCCTCTCTGTGTTCGTTGGCAAGGACCATGTGACAGCTCCCAAGGAAAGGAATCCGAGTAGTTCTATAATTTATTTGTTCATTTTATCCATTTATGAAAGGAAACAAGAGCACCAGCCATTTGGGAAAGGATTTACATAATATAATTAAATGTGATCACTGCCTTCCTATCTCAATATGCCGATGCAGTTGATAACATCCCAAATGTTTTTTAGTCCTTGTCTCCAATCTACCTTGAAGTCCCCTAAATTACATGGTCGCCCTGTTATAAGCCATTGAGGAGTTTGGACTTGAGGCACACATGAGGGCAGTAGGGGTGAAAGAGGACAGGTATTAGAACTGAGCCCACATTCTGCCAAGATGAACATATTCTTACATTATCCATCACTTCCGGCTGGGAAATGTGACAGACACTACCGGTTACCAACCCAACAGGCTTTCGTCCTTCCTTGCTGGTTGAGTCCTGATTTCCACTGCATCTGGTCACGTCTGGATGGATGAGATGCTCGGAGCAGTGGCAACCACTTAGTGACCATGAGAGAGGCTCCCGTGAGTAAGTGACACATGTTGAGTTTAAAGTCAAAAGAGATCCAGATATTGAAACGAACTGCTTGAATAAATCAGTCTTGGAGCTGTCTCCTCTAACTTACTATTTGCGATAAAAATGTTCCCTAATTTATTAACCTGTCGCTCCAGGAACAAAATGGGCTGTCGCCTTAATCTTGACCTTTCCATCCTCCAGAATTGTGAGGAAGGGACGTCTGTTG
This sequence comes from Prionailurus viverrinus, assembly GCF_022837055.1. Taxonomy (NCBI): domain Eukaryota; kingdom Metazoa; phylum Chordata; class Mammalia; order Carnivora; family Felidae; genus Prionailurus; species Prionailurus viverrinus. Next base: position 152,339,119 of record NC_062562.1, read on the forward strand.
TGTAAGTCACCCAGTCTACGGTATTTTGTTATAGCAGCCGGAGCCGACTAATAAACATACCGTTTATTCTTATAAGACTTACCAATCATATAAGGACCTTCTTAATGAGTACACAGGTTGAGGGTGCCCAAGGGTTACATTATTTTGACATCTAAGAAGACAAGAAGGACACTTCAGGAGGGGAAAGGATGCATCCATTTTTTTAAATTGTATTTCTCTTCTTCTCGATGTGAATCTCTGTGGGAGCATGTCCAGGAGTCGGCGGGTGGCGGAAGGGAGCGCTGATCTCCTCTCCAGAGTTCAGTAATTCTGCAGCGCGTGTTCCTTTTGGAAGTTTGTTTTCTTTCTGCCTCAGAGAAAATGGCCCAGTTGGTAGATGAAAGAGGGAGAGAGTGTGGTGATGGTTGTCTGATGCACTCCTGCGGAGAAAGAGGTAGACAGAAGGAGCCCTCCACCCCAGCCTGGTGTCGCCGAGGCCTTCGTGTCATGTACATACACAGGGTTTTAGAATCTTTGATTTTGTACTTAGCTGACATTCAGACAGGTGAGTAATAGCGTGATGACCCAGGTTATTCATGGAAGAGTTGGGGCTTCATGGTCACCCACATCCAGAGGTCAAAAAAAAAAAATTCTTCACTTTCCACATAGCAGGTGAAGTCTTTGACGATTATAGTTTGAGCTCTTTGAAGCTGCCAATCCCAGGAACAAAATTTACTAACCACGAAACGTACGTTGTTCCTTCCGCTCTCGTGCATTTATTACTAAGTGTCTTTCAATCTTGATTAAAAAATTAATGTGGACTTTTTGTTTGTCAGCGGATTTAGGCAGAAGCACATTGTATCTTTGGCTTTAAAAGTGTCCAGGTTTCTTAATGAAGCGTTAAGAAAGGTCTTCTTACACCTCTCTCAAGTGGGGAAAAAGAAGACCACATTTGTTTTCATTTTAAAATGTTTCAGAAGCATAAATGGGATTTTGCCAACAGCATTTACCTCTGAGAAGGTGACTGGGTTAGCAGGGAGCAGCAGCAGAGGGGAGCTCAGATGTTTTACTTTATATCCTTTGAGTTACATCGTAAAAAATTTGTTCTTCAGGAAGAGAGCTATATAGACACTTTTGAAAAACAGGCTTTGGTATACGCGGGGATTGGAATAATCCTCTTTTATTCTATTTTAGAAAGCTATTAGGTGTTCAGGAAAACACCCATCTGAGGAAAAGTTCAGGCACAGACACCAAACAGATCAGTGTCTGACTTCTGACTCTGCCTCTTTCTGTTTGCAAGAGTTCTGCAGAATATTGGACACCTTCGCGTTTCCTCGTATACGAAATAATGGTAATAAAACACTGAAGAGCTTTTGTACTGACTGGAAAGGATATATGGTCATGTCTGTTACAAGGTAGATGTTAATAAAGTACTGGCTGTGTGACTGGGGGCCAGATCCCCGAGGCTGATGGATATCCCTGTTGATGGGGGCCTGTCCTGGTTTACCAACTGTCCCACTCTAACTTCTAAAAAAAAGGTTTATTTAGGGGCACCTGGGTGGCTCAGTCGGTTAAGTGTCTGACTTCGGCTCAGGTCATGAGCTCGCGGTTTGTGAGTTCGAGCCCCGCATGGGGCGCTGTGCTGACAGCTCAGAGCCTGGAGCCTGCTTCGGATTCTGTGTCTCCCTCTCTCTCTGCTCCTCCCCTGCTCATGCTCTGTCTCTGTCTGTCTCTCAGTAATAATAAATAAACGTTAACAAATTTAAAATGTTTTAAAAATGTTTATTTATTTAGAGAGAAAGAGAGTGAGAGCGTGAAGGTGCTTGAGTGGGAGAGGGGCGGAGAGAGAGGGAGAGAGAGAGAGAATCCCAAGCCGGCTCCACACTGTCAGCACAGAGCCCCATGCGGGGCTTGATCCCACGAACTGTGAGATCATGACCTGAGCCAAAACCCAGAGTTGGTCCTTTACCCGACTGAACCACCCAGGCGCCCCTCTCCCACTCTAAGTATTATTAGCACCCCTTGTTCATTCTCAAATCATTTGAATTGGAGGCGAAATTACATGGTCACCCTGTTATAAGCCATTGAGGAGTTTGGACTTTATACCAGAACTTCTGGGGAGCCTCTGAGGGAGAATACGCCCCAGAGTTAGTATGATTTCTGAAATTTTCGCCAATCCAAGGGGATGTCTGCGTGGGTAGTTACCTACGTATGTGTCCGGAGCAGGCAATGGTGAACGCCTAGAAGAAAGAGACTCACGTGGCCGAAGGAGGCCCTGAAAGATGAACCCGATGATGGAGGGAGACAGGTAGGCAATGAGGCCACACTGGAGCTAAGCTTTGCACAGCTGCCTGCCTCGCCTCTGTTGCTGGTTTGTTCGCTGGTTAAATTTCAGGACTGACAAGTATGAAACTGTGAAGATTCCCACGAATTCAGATTAAATTGGATTCACTGGCTAATACAGTGTTATTATTAGAGACTGAGTCATTCACTCCGAAACCATTCTCTGATACATTTTAGAAATGAGCGTTTAGAAGATGCGCCACTCTTCCTGTTTGGATTTGCTGGATGGACCACCTACCTCAGAAGGGCATATGGCATATGAATCAGGGGATAGGATCGTCCCTGTGTGCACAGGCAGACACAAAAGCACAACCCCGGGTAAAGGTTTAGACTTAGAGACAGTCTCAGGTGGAGATATTAGCGAGGTGCTCTCAGTTTTCTGAAGCAGGGAGTACTCTCTGAAAGGTGGGCGTGTATTCGCTCGTGGGGGAGTCCAGAACCAGATCAGATTCCATTCTCGTTCTGGTTGGTCTGCATCAGGGGATGTCTCAGCCTTCCCCAAGGAGCTTCCAAGAAAATGTACATGCTGGAGCACCACACCGGATCTACTAAATTAGAATGGGTGGGTGGAGGGGTAATGAATCTTGAAAACCTTCCCAGTGAATCTATCGCGGACTCTTCGATTCAAAACTAATGATCTAGGCCTGTGGTCCTGCAACCGTTGTGTGACTCAGGATGACCTGACCCTCAGATTTCTGGGCCTTGCTGCTAAGGCTTTGGATTCATTTGTCTAAAGTAGGGCTTGAAGATACCTATGTGTAACAGGTTCCAGGTAAAACTGTCCACACTTTGTGAACCACTTCTGAAAGTTCTTCTTCATCCCTGTTCCCACGGCTTTCTTGCAAGAGGTCTTAATTTATTTCTGGCCCAGACTATTACCTTAGGTTCCCATCTTTTGCTACTACCTTCTACCCCAATTGTTGCTAAAGTAATCTTTCTTTTTTTTTTAATTTTTAAAAGTGTTTTATTTATTATTTTTGAGAGAGAGAGAGAGCGAGCGCAGACAGGGGAGGGACAGAGAGAGAGAGAGAGAGAGGGAGACAGAAGATCCAAAGTGGGCTAAGTGCTGAGAGCAGAAACCCAATGCGAGGCTCAAACTCACAAACTGCAAGATCGTGACCTGAGCCGAAGTCAGATGCTCAACCAACTGAGTCACCCAGGGGCCCCTAAAGTAATCTAAGTCAGAATCATATCAGAACTCATGCCTTAAAGCGTTTTAATGGCTTCCCACTTAATCAAGTCTCAATGTCCTTTGTGGAATGACCCCATCATCCCTGCTACCGTGCCAGCCTCTTCTCCCACCATTGAACCACGCTCTGAGGCTTGCCTTCAAAGGAGGCCAGACTCTCCCAGAAGGCAGTGCCTTTATCATTGCTGTTGCAAAGCACAGACTTTGCAGAATTCCTATTCAAACTTCTACGGATCCACTTCCAGCTTGTGTCCTTGGGCAACTTATTTCTACCTCTTTGTTGCTTTCTTCTTCTGTAACAGTTGACAACATCGTGCCTACCTCTAGAATGATATGGAAATTAAGTACATTAATTATACACACACATTTTATATGTGTGTGTGTGTGAGAGAGAGAGAGAGAGAGAGCACATTTGGAAAGGTGCCCAGCAAGTCGTATACACTTAAAGGTTAGCTGCTGTGGGACCATCTCTTTCAGAGAATCTCCCACTCAGCTTTGAATACCAGTTTGCATAACACTTCCTTTGAGGAGACAGTCCTGTATTCTCTACATAAAGTGTTTCCTTCCTTGATCTCTTATAGTATTTAATTCATGTCTCATAACACTTAGGGGTTCTTTGCATTCATCCCTAAACCTCTAAAGAGAGATTTTTTTAAATTATTCTTTGATGATACTGCTCTTCCCGAAGCCTAGCCACAGCGCTTTTGGTTGCATGGCCACTTTGCTGAATGACCAAGTGGGAGACTCTAACCGCTGGATCCTGGGATTTCTGGAACCGGAGCATCATGATTACGAAGCAAGAGAACACCTGATGCCTGAAACAAGGAAGCCAGCGCCACATGGAAGAGAAGCTGGTAGTCAGTTGCATCTTTCTTTTGTGTCTCTCAAACATTAATATTGGCCATTCACAAATTGTACTATTATTTTTTCTCAAAAAATGTAAGAAGGGAAAGTCCTAAAGAGATGAAGAATCAGAAATAGTGGATGTTTTTGTGTAGGGAATGAAAATAACTCAGAGATTGGGAGAAGTTTTATATGGAATGTGTATATATATATACATATATATATATATATATATGGTGTAGAGCTTGTACATTTTTGCAAGATGTATGCCTCCATGGAACCAACGCTCAGACCACGATATAAACATTTCTTGGGGCGCCTGGGTGGCTCAGTCGGTTGAGCGTCTGACTTTGGCTCAGGTCATGATCTCACAGTCTGGGAGTTCGAGCCCCACATTGGGCTCCGTGCTGTCAGCTCAGAGCCTGGAGCCCACTTCGGACTCTGTGTCTCCCTCTCCCTCTGCCCCTAACCTACTCGCATTCTGTCTCTGTCTCTCTCAAAAATAAATAAACATTAAAAAAAATTTTTTTAGGAAAAGACATAAACATTCTTTTACCTCCAAAGCCTCTTTTATAGCCATTACCAGTCATTCTCCCTAAAAACACCACTGATTTTATTTCTATAACCACTTTTGCCACTTTTTGAGTTGTACGTATGTGAAATTATACCACAAGTACTTTTGTGTCTTGTGTCTTTGGTTAATCATTTTACCTAAGAGGCTTGGCCCTATTTTTGAGTGAAAAATAGTTTATTTTTTTATTGGTGTATAGTTTCTACTATTAGAATACACCCTGATTTATGTATACATTGTATGGTTGATGGACATTGGGTCATTTATAGTTTTTGACATATAAAATCACGCTGTTGTGAATATTCTGATAACAAGTCCAGTAGTCCAATTGTTTGGGCACGGTGTGGCAGGTGGACCCTGTGGTCACCCCCAGTGATTTCTACCTTCTGGTATCCGTGTCTTTGTGTTATCTCCAGCACTCCCACAATGAGGATAGGACCTGTAGCTTGCTTCTAACCAATACAATATGGCGAAAGTCATGAGATGTCTCTCCATTGATTAGGTTACATTATGTGGCCAAGGTGATATGTAACTCCTATGATTGTGTCATGGTACAGGTGAGCAGAGTGGAGCAAACGTTTTGTTTTTGGCTTGATGAAATGAGCAACTATGATAAGAAAACACCCTTTAGCAAGGAATTATGGGTGGCCTCTAAGACAGCTGGCCTCCAGCCAACATCCCCTCCCCACCCCCACAACAAAACTTGGGGTCCTTAATCATGAGGTTGCAAACAAATTCTTCCAGCAATCTGAATGATCTTTGAAGTGGATTCTTCCCCAGTTGAACTTCCAGATGAGAAGACAGTCCAAATGTTTACTTTGATTACAACCTTGTGAGACCCTGAACCGAAAATGCAACAAAGTTGTTTTCAGCTGCCCCACCCTTAAAAGTGTAAAATAGTAAATGTGTGTTGTTTTGAGCTGCTAAGTTTGTGGCAATGAAAAACTAATATGCATGGGATATGCACATACTGAACTTTAGTAGGTAATGTCAAATTATTTCTAAGGTGGGTTTATCAATATACACTAGCAGTGAATGACTTTAAATCGCTTCACGTATTTGCCAATATTTGATACTCTCAGGATCACTTTTCATTTTAGCCATTCCAGTGAGTATGGATTCAATTTGCATTTCCCTGACTAATGACATTAAGCATCTTTTCATCTGCTTATTGACCAAGTGTATATCTTCTTTTGAGAAGTATTTGCTCAAGTCTTTTGCCAATCAATTTTTTATTGATGCATTTTTAATACAGTCTAGATGTGAGTCCTTTTTCATCTATGTGTATTATAAAGATGTTCTCTCACTCTGACTTACCCTTTCCCTTTCAGTTGGTGTCTTAATGAATAGATGCCATGATTTTAATTTAGTAATCATCTGATTATGAATACTGATTAATTAGGCTCTATTATAGTTAGTACTTTTTTATAGTTAGTTATTTTTTCATGGTTAGTGTTTATAATGCCCTACTTACGTATCTTCCAACATTCAGGAACGTGTATTGTTTTACCTTTCACATTTAAGTGTATTATGTGTAATTTATTTTTGGGTATGGTGTTTGTGTTTTTCCATAAGAATAACACATTTTTCCAGCACTATTTATTGGAAAGATAAATTTTCCCCCATTGAACTGTAGTCACACCTTTGTTACATTTGTGGAGATGTGTTTTAGGACTCTGCACAGATCTACTTCCTATATTGTATCAATAGCACACTATCTTAATTATAACAGCTCTAACATAAGTCTCTTATTAACATAAGTCTTTAAAATTTTTTTAACGTTTACTTATTTTTGAGACAGAGAGAGACAGAGCATGAATGGGGGAGGGTCAGAGAGAGAGAGGGAGACACAGAATCTGAAACAGGCTCCAGGTTCTGAGCTGTCAGCACAGAGCCCGACGTGGGGCTTGAACTCACGAACCGCGAGATCATGACCTGAGCCGAAGTTGGATGCTTAACCGACTGAGCCACCCAGGCGCCCCATCACATAAGTCTTGATATCTGTTAATAAGTACTCTTTTTGTAGTTCTTTTTCCAAATTGTCCTCAATATTCTTGACTCTGAATTTCCATTTAAAAGTTATAAGTGACTTGTTGATTTTAACAGAAAAAGTATTATTGGGATTGTGGTTGGGTTTTGCATTGAATCTATAAATATGTATGAGGATATTTGACATTTTTATAATACTGGTTTTCCAATCTGTGGCATAATATAGTCTTTTATTATTATTTTATAATACTGGTTTTCCAATCTGTGGCATAATATAGTTTTTTAAATTTCCTTGATATTTTGTAGTTTTCTCTGAAGATGCATTAGCATATCTTTTATTAGATTTATTCATAGGGATTTGATGTTATTTGATATACTTATTTTAGATTTTAAACTTTTTAATCTTCTATTTGGTATTAGTATAGAAACTTTTTAATTGTGGCCTTGTATTTGTGTGATCTAGGAACTTCGCTGAATTCATTTATTAATTCTACCAACTTATAGGTTACTGGGGATTTTCTATGTACAAAATCATGTTGTCTGCAAATAATCACATTTTTATTTATTTCTTTCCAGTCCGTGTACTTTTATTTCTTTTTCTTGCCTTATTGCACTACCTAAGACATCCAACAAAAGGTTAAATGGAAGTTATAGTGGAGCATCCTTATCTCACTTTGGGTCTAAAAGATTAAACTTTCAAAATTTCAACATTGAGTATTCTATGTCCTCTAAGTTGCTTTTAAAGATAGCTTTCTATTCATAGTCAGCTACAAGTATCATGAGTACTCATTAAATTTTAATGAATACTTTTTCTGCATCTTTTGAGATGATTACATAATTTTTCTTCTTATTTTTATTAATATGGTTAATTATATTGATTGAGTCCTAAATGTTAAAACAAACTTGCCTTCTTGAAATTATTAATTCCTTACATGTTTTTAAAGAATTCAGTGAAGCCATCTGGGCTTATTTAATGTGAAAAGGTTTTTAAGAAACAAATTAGGGTGGCTCAGCTGGTTAAGTGTCCAACTCTTGATTTCGTCCAAGTCATGATCTCATGGTTGATGGGTTCAAGCCCCGTATTGGGCTCTGCACTGACAGCATGGAGCCTGCTTGGGATTCTCTCTCTCCCCCTCTCTCTGCCCCTGCCCACTTGTTCTCTCTCTCTCTCAAAATAAATAAGCTTTACAAAAAAAATTCATAAAATATAAACAAAAATTAGGGACACCCGGGTGGCTCACTTGGTTAAGTGTCCAACTCTTGTTTTCGGCTTAGGTCATCATCTCACCATTCTTGAGTTTGAACCTGGCATCAGGCTCTGTATTGACAGCATGGAGACTAGTTGGGATTCTCTGTCCCTCTGTCTTCTGCCCTGCCCCCACTTGGATGAGCGTGCACTCTCTCTCTCTCCCTCTCTCTCTCTCAAAATAAATAAACACTAAAAAAATTAAAATCTTAATATATATTGGAGCATTCAAACATTTGAAAATTTTCATTTTTCTCTTCTCTTTAGCACATGATTATACTTTGTGTTATCATTCTTTTAGCAGTTAGCCTAGGGATGACATACATGTATTTTTGACTTATTAGATCGACTTTAAATATATTTATTACCAACTACCAGAAGAAATGTGAAAAGCTTTAGGACAACTTTAAATATCATCTCTTTGTACTATTGCTGTCATGCTTTTTTATGCTAACTATACTTTACAGCCTTGAAATCGTTATTATGATTATGTAGTCAAGACTCATTTTTTTTTTTACCAGTTTATTTAGTCTTTTCTGGCTTTATTCTTTCTTACATGATTGTGCTTCTGCTTAGAACTATATTTCTTTATTGCCTAAAGATCTCCCTCCATAATTCCTGCTAATGATAAATTAGTAGCTTCCTGAAAATAAGAATTTAATCTTAACCTTCATTTTTGAAGGATTTTTTACCAAGTGTAGAAGTCTAGTTTGGGAAGTATTTTCTTTAAGCACTTTAAAGATAACGTCCCATTACCATCAGATTCTATTATTTCTTTTGAATAATTAGCTATTAGCCTTCTTGTTGGTCTTTCAATATAAATTTTATGTTTTATTTTGGCCTCCGAAGAGAGCTTAATAATTCATTCTTGGTTAATGTGATTCTACTTTTTGATTGGAAAAAAAAAAGTGAAACTGATGAATTTTCAGCACTACGTAGAATTTACTGGAGCATACACAGCACTGGGTTATTAATTGATTAATAATTGATTAATCAATTAATAATTGATTAATTGATTCCGCAGATCTGGTTCTGATTTTTGTTACCATTAACTAGCAATGTGGCTGTCAGCGAATAAAGGCCTCCATTTTCTTACCTGTCAAATGAAATTATTGGACTTGTTGAAAAGACCCCTTCTCTTTCTATTATAATTCTATGATTCTGGTCAGAAATGCTCTTCTGAGCAAGAGAAGGAAAAGTGCAAAGCAAAACATTTAAATGTCATTGTCCTATATGCCCTACGTGTCAGTCTACCTAATTCTGAAATCTCTTGGTTGTGTGTAACTACCACTATAGTACACAAAGATGGTACACGTAAATGGAATACATTTCCTTCTGACAGTCTGTGCATTTTTATGAATGCATTGGAGCGATCACAGGTTAGCTTAATAGAGTTAACTAGGATTTTCCGCACTTCGGGAGAGGATTTTTCCCATTATCATTGAATGGACTTGGCAAAGAAAGCCATGTATACACTTGATGCCCGCCCTTATTAGGTCACTTTACGGTGCTGTGCTTCAAAATAGGAGCTTAGTTTCCAAAGGACCTGGATTCAGATCCTTGCTGTGTAGACTGGGAAAGATATTTAACCTGCCTTTATTTCCGTTTTCTCAGCTGTCAAATGTCCGTAGTAGTAACACTTGGAGTGAGTGTGAAGTTTCAGTGGAATGATCCCTATAAGGCACTTTACATAGACTCAGGTACATACTAACAGTTTCACAAATAGTAAGTTATCATTATTTATGTCCCAGAAACTGGGGTAGTAACGCAAATGATGTCTGAGAAAGTTGCCTAGCTGATTTTGTATGTCCGTCTCATCCTTTCGACTTCAGTGCGTCTGTAATAGTTTTTGTTGTAAAATCCACAGGTTTATAGAATGAGTTTGAATGGGTTTTCGCTGTCCAGAGAAACAACTCTTCCTTCCTCATGATGGTGAATTATGCTTTCTTTCCATTATCTTAGGTAGCTACTGCTATATAACAAAATGCCCGAAACCTAAGTGTTTTAAAGCAAGCAACAATTGTACTTACAGTTTGTGTTGGCCAAGAGCGACGGTGCAGTTTAGCTGGGTCCTGCAGCTTTGAGTCTGTCTTAACACTCTAATCAACAAGTATCAGCTGGGGCAACAGTCATTTCCACACTCCATTAGGGCGAATCCTCTGTCCAAGCCTACTAACATGGCTGTTGGCGGGCTTCAGATCATTACTGATTGTTGGCCAGAGATCCATTCCTTGACATGTGGGCATCTCTGTAGGGTTACTCACAATATGGCAGTTTGTTTTCTCCAGTGCAGGGACAGAGAGGGAGAGGGAGAAGCAGAGGGAGAGGGAGGGAGGGGGGGGGGAGAGAGAGAGAGAGAGAGAGAGAGAGAGAGATGGAAGTCACCATTGTCTGTTACCTAATCTTAGAAGTGACTTCCTATCACTTTTACCATATTATGTCATTTAAAAGGAAGTCACTCCATTCAGCCCACTCAAAGGTGGGGATTGCACAAGATCATAGACACTAGGAGTCAGGGATCATTGGGGGCCATCTTGGAAACTGCCTCCCACACCACTGGAATGAAATCCAGATCCTTAAAAATGTTTACTCTTCCATTCAACTTGGTAAGGGGAAGGAAGTAACACCAAGTAGGTACAAGATAGAAATTGTTTTACATGTGTTTGCATATAATACTCACCAACCCCATGTATTAAATATTTTTATCATATTGGAGATTTGGAAGAAGTAACGTAATCTTCCCCACCCCCCTAAAAACTCCCTCTAAAACCCCTCTGTTTATAGCCAAAGCCTAACAAATTATGTTAATAGGATTGTTATTTTTAAAAACAAACGAGTAGTTTTTTCTAGATGACTCTAAATGATAGAAAAGATGTAGATGCTGGGCTCTAAACTTCCCAAGGTGAAGAGGGTAGGTAGGACAGTATACTGTCACACCTGTGCAATTCAACATCGTAACAGCTTCCTATTGATCCAGAAAACAGAATTGTCTCTGAAAAACAGAAGAACTGATTAAAATCTCTGCCTCTATGATTACTTACAGCATCTGCTTTGTGCCCTGGGGTCCTCCTTTATTCTTAATCCGTCTGGAGTTTCAAAGGTTCCTTTTTGCACCTGGAATCAGATGAATCTGTGACTCTCATCAGAGAAAATGTTAGAGTTAATTTATTCCTCAGAAAAGCCAAGACACCTATGCTCCACAGCTAACTAACATTGAAAATGGAGCTCAGACTTTCCTGTTCTTTTGTTCTTTGTATAAGGCAAATAGCATTGGGGAGTTTAGAGTATAGGCATATTTAATTCAAATTAGTCAAAGTATGCTTAATTACAGAGAACTAACATGTAGACACATAAAGCCCTTTAACAAAAGTTTAACTGCTAAGCCTTGTACTGTGTTATGCTTTGGCTACCAAAAAAGTTGTTGAGGAAAAATCAGTCTTTCTGGATGGACAGACTCTAATTTTGTGACTCCAAGAATAATTTGGATTGTAGAAGCCCGGGGAAATATTGAAATCTACACTCTTTCTAGGAAAATGCACATATTAACATACGTGCAAAATTTAATACATTGTAGAGAATTCACAGACCCTTATTAGTTTATACATGGATGTCCAACTAAGAAACAGTGCTGGGATGGAAAATGGAAATTTATTTAATTACTTTATTTTAAAGTTTATGTATTTATATCACTAATTCATATATATTATAAATTATATATAATATTATAAATTACTAATTTATGTATATATTTATTAACTTATGTATGTTTATATATAATTTATAATTATTTTATTTATTTAAATGTACTAATGAGGACATATTTATGGGAAGAAGTATATGCTTACGAAGAAGGCTTTTGAAACTTCCTTGAGAGATCTCAAGTGCTCTTACATGAGGACAGTATTGTGGAATATTATGGAATAAAGGAGGTACTTCTGTTGTAATAGTTCTCAAACTTTTGAATAAAAGGGCATAACCTGAGAAACTTGTTAAATGTGTACGTTCCAAAGTACAGCGTAGGAAATACAGTCAGTAATATTTTTGTAACTTTGTATACTGGCAGATGGCAACTAGACATAGTGAGCATTTTTGAATGTATATAAAAGTCAAATCCGTGTGCCCATGACATTAATATAATATTGTATATGAATTCTATTTCTTTCCTTCTTTGAGTTTTTATTTAAATTCCAGTTAGTTGACAGATAGTGTAATATTAGTTTCAGGGGTACAATTTAGTGATTTCAACACTTACATACAACACCCGGTGCTCATCACAACTATGTTTCCATTGAAAAAAATAAAAATAAATCCCTGGGGCCCTACCACCAACGTTGATTCAGTAGATCCTAGGTGAGGCTCAGGAATTCGAGTTAAAAGAAGCATGCAGGAGTTGCTAAGCCAGGTGGCCCCGGAACAAGGTTAGAGAAAGGCTTAGAGCAGCTTCCACTAAACCAAGTGTCAGACTTTCTCTCCCACTTGGATGAGCCAGGAGTCGTGTGTCAACATGCCCTTCTCTCCCGCAGGCTTTCAGGAGGTTTTCTATATTCCATGTGAAATATATCTTGGAAAAGTCCGGTGTAACTGGAAACAAAAAATGGTCCAAATGAAAAATAACAAGTCTTGAGATCTGCTAATACTAGACTCCAGAATTCAACAGAATTTTCTGCCAATGCCCAGGGAGCCTTCTACCATGTAGGAGAAGTGAGAACTCTCAAGACAGACTGTCCCAACTGATGAGGGGTGTGGTAGTCCAAGCTTGGTCTGCTTTCATTCTCAAGTTGAGCGATCTGATAAGTCTCTCCAGCTCCCCAAGGAGGAAATAAAGAGACCAAGAGTGGGGCTACAGAAAATTTCTGCCTGCGGAAACCGAGAGCAGGGGAAAGTGTTCCACCCAAACACCCTTGGTTCTGAGATTATTTTCATGTATTTTATTAATTATAATGTTATCAGTAATGGTTATTTTCCCCTTTTAAAGAGGCTCAGCTTTAAAAAGACACTCAAATCAAGGCTGACTCAATCTCTCTCTGTCACACACACACACACACACACACACACACTCAGAGACATATCCATACACCACAGATATACAAGACAAAGTCAGACAGGATTACTGCTTACATTTGACATGGTGCGTATGACCATACACAATCTTTTTACAAGAAAATCGCCCGGTAGGGGAGGAGATTGGAGCTAGGGGACTGCTTTCAAAGGTGCAGCTTGAAGAGCCAAGAGAGCAGAAGTCAAAATGGAATCTCACAGCTAATGCATACAGTTTTCTTATTATTTTTAAGATTAAAATTTATTTTTATTTTTGACATGAAAATTTAAAATCTTCATTCTTATAAAGTTTTATAGGCATGATGCTCTTCAGACTCCTTTGTTTGTCTTTCCCCAGTCTTGGATAGCCTGTGTGGATCTCTGTGGGCTTATATGGTGGGTAGGAGTGGAAGAGACAGAAGGCAAATTGGCCTTAACCCCAGGAAAGCCAGATTCGCTCAAGGATCATCAACAATGTTCTTCTGTTTCCACCCTCCAGGCATCCTTCCCCTCCCCCAACATACACCACTCCTGGAATGACAGCAGCCACCCAGATTTTATCCTCAGAAATGTCACTAACCACTAACTAATGAATTTATCATGATTCTATCCATTCTATTCGTCTCTCTGTGTTTTGCTTTTGCTGCCCCATGAGCCCTAAATTATCTCAAAGGCCCCTTCTAGTTTTGTGATCAAAGGTTTATTCTGGCTGGCATAGCCACCTCTGTTTTAAATTTTCTAAGACCCTAAAGACTCCCTAGAGAAAATTCCAAGAGTCTCCAGAATTAGGTGGCTTCCCCAGGACCTGGAGTGATGTGGATCTGACCCTCCTTGGTAAAAATGTAAACATCCTTTTAGGGAATGCTACTGCTCCATGGGTTTTACTCTGCTTTCTGCATATTAATATGCCCCAGAGGTTTTTGGATCAAAGATTCCTCGTTTATCAGATAGTCGCCGAAGCAGGGGGATTAGAAAAGCAGGAAATAGATGGATTGAGGTGTACAGGACATAGGAAATAGCGATGACAGAGGATGGAGGACGGAGAGCAGAAACGAGGGGACCAGGAAGCATCTCAATTGCATCAAATCACCTGGGGAATTTACTAAAGTGGATATCGTGGAGTTCAAACCAGACCTGTTGAGCAACGTCGGGGGCCAGGAGTGGGGACAGTCTTCATTTTGAATAAATTGGCGAAATGTATCTGCTTCACATCGATATTTGAGAGTTGTCAGATTAGAAGCTCAGGGGTCAGGGAATTCAAATGTGGGGAAGTCAACATTTATCCCCTAAAGGGATAAATAAATAAATAAAGTACTAAAAATAGTGCAAGCAAAACATGAAAGGGGTATCGCCTGGTTCTGCTTCTTTGGGGCAATTTTTATCACCCGGCAGGGCCGGTACTTTCTTCTGCTGGACCCTTGTGCCCCAGTCAGTGCTTGTGGCTGGTGTAGAAAGCAACCAGTGGCTGATTGCAAGGGTAAGTGTGTTTCCCTTCACATGGTTAGCTTGATGCTCCTTTCTTTTTCTTTTTTTTTTTTTGAGTTATAAGATATTTATTTATTAAAATATTTTAAATATTTATTTTTGGGAGAGATTGAGAGAGAGAGAGAGAGAGAGAGAGCAAGCAGGAGAGGGGCAGAGAGAGGGAGACACAGAATCAGAAGCAGGCTCCAGGCAGAGCCCGACGTGATGCTCATGACCTGCCCCCAAGTTGGAGAGTTAACCATCTGAACCACCTCCTCTCAAAGTTCCTCCACTGTGAATTCTTGAAAATCCTAGCAGGGGAAAAAAAAATCAGCACGGCTGCCTGTTAGCGTCAGTAGGACAAGAATAGTTTCTAATTAAACTCTTATGTCTTTGATTTAAAACTCCGTTTACTGCCATAATTCACCAACTTAAGGCAGCTGTTGATTACAGGAAAGTAAACCTTGAATCTTTGCAGGTTGTGACCCCCTTCAGGGCCTCATCAACCTTCCCAAAAGGAATACCACATGTGCCTTCTTAAGGAAAACTGAAAATTTGTCAACATTTGATTCCTTCCTCTTTGCGACTCTTTCTTAAATCATGGAGAGGCTGGCTGAATTCCAGATGTAGACTGTTATTCTTGCCTGCATTATTTCCAACCTAACTTCAGGGCCTGCTGGTTTATTTGGGATGGATATAAAGGTCATATCCTCTAGATTGTTAAGGTAGCTAGTTGTAGCCAGCAGATGAGATGGGCCAGCAGCACCTGGTTGGGTTTCTATTAGCCTGATGGGCAGCGAATCCTTCAGGGTCCATTGCTCTTTGGGGTTTTCCTATTTTGGGGTCCTGTTCCCACCCAGTTCTGGCTTAGAGATAGGAAGACCGCATAAGAGTCTTCTCCTGTCTCTTCTCGGGTTCCTCAGGAGGCTCCTCTTCCTAGGGCTTCCTCCTTATGACTCCCTATTTTAAAGAGCGGTGTCAGGAAGAGAAGGGGGTGGTAACTAGAGAGAGTTGTTTAGAAAAGGGTAGCTGGCGAGCTCATCCCATTCGAGTCTCGGCCCAGCTGGCTGCTGGTAGAACTATTAAGACTCAATAAGCGATGCTGCTGTCTTTGAAGGTGGGCTTCATGAACATGGCAGTACAGTTCAGGTAAGACTCCTCACTGGGTATTTGTTAAGATGCCATAGTTTGACTAAGAATCTAACAGGAGGGATAAAGAAGTACATAGAGTACTTTCGTTTAAACGACATGACTTCTACTAGTTGCTTCTAAGAGTCATTTTGAGAGGTTGGTCAAACTAACTAACTACCTTACTCTCATTGCCTACCAAATCAACTGCTTTTTCTGTGTGCAAAAGATGATGTGAAATGCATGGCTTACATGCACCAACACTCTCATTCTTGGTGTGCTTTGAGATGAGGGAGCTTATGCTATTGTAACAAGTGACTTCATAGAGTTTAGGGACCCTCTCTTGCCATGAGGGAGCCCACAGACTTTACTTGAGAAGTGAGACAGCCAAGAATAACAAGGCCTATTTGTGTGAAAACGCAAGTCATGTTGTTTTGACCTATAATGACAACGTTTGAACCAAAGCAGAAGACCTGAACTCTTGTTCTGCCTCTGTCAGCATCATTTTAGGGGGTCTGGGTAACTTTCGGCTCCTATGGTTTTAATTCATTGGTGGAGAATGTTGAGAATAACATTAACGTTGCTTCACTTTATGTTTTCTGCTCTTGAAAAAAGAGTTAACTATCTCATCAAAATAGATCAAGCTATGAGAAGTAGTAGTTTCTATAAGCTTCATAATATAATTCTGAGGACAAATTGCCCATAGAATTGTGTCTGATGCAACGTGAGAACTATTACTTTTCCTCAGCCCTTTGAGGCAAATCCTACTTTTCATCATGCTATAGGGGGGAGAAACTGAGGTTTAGGGAGTTTGAGTAATTTGAGACCACAAAGGTAATGACTAGCAGTGTTAGGACTAAACCCCAGATTTGTCTAATTTATATCCTGAACCTTGGATTTATGCACAGTTGTTTTTTTTTTTTATAAGTCTCTGGAAAAACTAGTGTGGAATGTAAGTTTCATATGGTGTTCACATATAGATACCAGCTGGCTCTATGTAAAGCTTCTTGAGTTTAAGAGATAGTGGGAAATGCCACTATATATATTATATATGTATACAACATACTAGCTCTCCCTCAAGAAATCATCCCACTAAAGTGACAAACATTTGTCTGATTGCTTCTAGATGAATTCTGATACACTGATGTATGCCACAGTTCTACACTACATTCCGTTGTCTGCCAACAAGTCTAGTATCATGAGAATTAATCTGACTATCCTACCAGCAAAATGTTCTTATCTCAAGTGAGGTGTTTCATAGCTGCTCCTGCCCTACCTCGATTTCCCACTTCACCTCCCTCAATTGGTTTACTATTAATGTCTCATTTGCGGGGGCAATGTGAGAAGCAAAACCATCCAACCCAGCTGGATTCCATTTAGTTCTATTGTGTCATCTCCGCAGAGACCGAAGTTCCCATGAGACTGAAGACTGGTAGATGGAGGCATGAATAAATTAGAGGCTACTCTTCACCACTAGTTGCTATACAGGTGATAGATCTCTTAATGCAGATACTTGGGATGCTGAGAGGATCTATGCTGGCTTCCAACTCTAAGATATTAATTCTGTTCAAGCGGATGTCCCCATGGGGAGTCACATTGCTTGAAGGCTCTTTATTGATTCACGTGTAGGTGCACTAATTTGAAACATAGAACCGACTCTTTGACATGTCTTTATTGATTTCAAAAGGTAAATTACATGAAGCTCCCTTGTCAGTTCCCAACTACAAAGTAATCATGAACCAGGGCTCTTTAAACATCTAGTTGCCTGGTGGATATTCAGTCAGATGCTATTTCTACCTTCATGTCACCAAGGCTCAAGGCAGATAATCTTCAGTTCAGAATTGATGCTTTTAGGTCTTCTGGTGTCATTCACAATGTGGTGAGTTACTTTTCTTGCTTCTCTATGGTTATCTAGCATTAAAATCCTAAATATCTGAGTCCAATCTAAGTTTTGGCGATGGATTATTCCCTAGATCTATATTACGTGCCATTTGAAGGCTACTGAAGCATCAAATGAGCCAGATTCTTTATTTTTTTATTTTTTTATTTTTTAATTTTAATTTTAATTTTTATATGAAATTTATTGTCAAATTAGTTTCCATACAACACCCAGTGCTTATCCCAAAAGATGCCCTCTTCAATGTCCATCACCTACCCTCTCCTCCCTCCCACCCACCATCAGCCCTCAGTTTGTTCTCAGGTTTTTTTTAAATTTTTTTAACGTTTATTTTTTTATTTTTGAGACAGAGAGAGATAGAGCATGAATGGGGGAGGGTCAGAGAGAGAGAGAGAGACACAGAATCTGAAACAGGCTCCAGGCTCTGAGCTGTCAGCACAGAGCCCGACGTGGGGCTTGAACCCACGAACTGCAAGATCGTGACCTGAGCTGAAGTCGGATGCTTAGCCGACTGAGCCACCCAGGTGCCCCTGTTCTCAGTTTTTAAGAGTCTCTTATGCTTTGGCTCTCTCCCACTCTAACCTCTTTTTTTTTCTTTTTTTTTCCTTCCCCTCCCCCATGGGTTTCTATTAAGTTTCTCAGGATCCACATAAGAGTGAAAACATATGGTATCTGTCTTTCTCTGTATGGCTTATTTCACTTAGCATAACGCTCTCCAGTTCCATCCACATTGCTACAAAAGGCCATATTTCATTCTTTCTCATTGCCACGTAGTACTCCATTGTGTATATAAACCACAATTTCTTTATCCATCCATCAGTTGATAGACATTTAGGCTCTTTCCACAATTTGGCTATTGTTGAGAGTGCTGCTATAAACATTGGGGGTACAAGTGCCCCTATGCATCAGTACTCCTGTATCCCTTGGGTAAATTCCTAGCAGTGCTACTGCTGGGTCATAGGGTAGGTCTATTTTTAATTTTTTGAGGAACCTCCACACGGTTTTCCAGAGCCAGATTCTTTAAACAAGACTTGTTCTTTCAATAGATCAAGCAATGTATGAGTATAACCATTGGAGCATTTGAATGCCAATGGCACTAGATAACTTTAGGTATAAACTCCTATGTCACAATAGAGGCAAATTCAATAAAAGTACAGAAAGTTGTTAAGAAGAGAGAAGTAGCCCTTTGAGGTTGTATAAAACAAGTTTCTCAGGTGTTAGAACAGGCTGGGAAGAATAAAGCTATAATTTGTGACCACAATTTATATTAACCATCATTAGATGTTTGACCTATGTGTCAAGGAACTAAGCATTTTACATTACAATTTTTTTTATGAGGTCTTTTTTTTTAAGTATAATTTGTAGCTGTTAATAACTAAGACAACTGGCAAAGTTGGTTTTCCATCAATGTCCATGTCTCTTAAGCCATATTCTTTCCTCCTAGGATCACCTAGAAAGGTGATCACCTAGGAAGCTCTTAGAAGTGTGATTATCCAGACACTAACCCGGAACAACTAAATCATGAACTTTATAGTGTAGAACCTAGATATCAATAATTCTGAAACTTCCCAGGTGACTCCAACATGCATCTAAGGTTGAGAAATTCTGGTCTAGAAGAAATGCTATATTTTAATTTTTTATTAAAAATTTTTAATTTTTTATTTATTTTTGAGAGCAAGAGAGACAGAGACAGAGTACAAAAGGGGGAGGGGCAGAGAGAGAGGGAGACACAGAATCCAAAGAAGGCTCCAGACTCTGAGCTGTCAGCACAGAGCCCTACGCAGGGCTCAAACTCCCAAACTGTGAGATCATGACCTGAGCCACACAGGTGCCCCTAGAATAAATATTATTAACAAGTAGTTTAAGGAAAGGCTAAATTGATATAATTTTGTTTTTTTTTTTTTTAATTTTTTTTTCAACGTTTTTTATTTATTTTTGGGACAGAGAGAGACAGAGCATGAACGGGGGAGGGGCAGAGAGAGAGGGAGACACAGAATCGGAAACAGGCTCCAGGCTCTGAGCCATCAGCCCAGAGCCTGATGCGGGGCTCGAACTCACGGACCGCGAGATCGTGACCTGGCTGAAGTCGGACGCTTAACCGACTGCGCCACCCAGGCGCCCCTAAATTGATATAATTTTGTCCGCTAATTCTAAGCTTTGAAATAAAAATCAAAGCTAGTTGCTATACCTTTGCAATAAATAAATTTGTTATAGTACAAATGACATCTGTAACTTGGACAGCTCCAGTTTAATCTTAGTATAAGCTAGTTAAAAGGCATCAGAAGCTTTGTTTCTTTAGCCCTCAAAGTTTAGGCTTTAGTAATCACTTCAAAAAAGTTGCTTTCTTGGTGAAAAAGATTACCAACCCAGTAAAAGGTTACAGTTAGCTGTAATGGGAGAAGAGCAATGAATATGAGTAGAATCTCAGATATGCTTTCTTATCTTAGAAATTTCTCTTCCTATCACAGCCTATTCAGGTCTAAGACTCTGAATTTCTAGTTTGAACTTCATTTGCTGTCCTCCTCATTAGATACTGAGCCCCATAATCAACTGGTTGCCTTATGTTGGCTATAGAGTACATCTAGAGTTTTAGTTTAGCTCAGAGAAACTTCAGGTTCAAAGTAACACATAGAATATTTCTAAGTCCTCTTTAACATTGGCCTTTTTACCTTTTGGGATAAATTTAGCTCTGTGTTCATACAAGTATCATAATGACTTTTTTTTTCTCTTAGGAAAGAAAGAAGAAATTTTTCACATTAAATTTTTTTCTCCCCTCTATTCTGTCATGTCTTTCTTTTTCTTTCTTTCTTTCTTTCTTTCTTTCTTTCTTTCTTTCTTTCTTTCTTTCCTTTCTTTCCTTCCCTTGGCATAGTCATTTGGTATAAACCTAGTCTATTTCTTTCTTTAGGGAACTATAATTTGAATCTAATAATATGAAGCTATTAAAGTTTTTTCTTAAACCTTTCATATAGACACTGCTTGCTTTAGGAATTTGACTTCACATAATATAAAATAACCAGTTAAGTGACTAATGTCATTCCCAGGTTCCATTTTTGTTACTATACTTTGCTATCACTTTGGTGAACTTTCTAGATGATTATTGTCAGAGTTGACTGTTCATCTGCTGGAAGTACATTAATGTTTATTGCATTAAGGTTCTAATCCTTTTGCTGTCCTCTTCCAGATTGGCGTCCTCTAGAAAGTAGCATTGACATTTGTAACTATTATGAGACTTGAACTTGTAAGAAGTCCCATCCCTCCCCAAAACTGGCCTGAAGCCTTTGGAAGAAAGGTGAATGAGAAATTGTATTGTGATGAGGAGGAAAGTTTTTCCTTTATCCTTCAAGATTCTTCTGGTTGGTTTAAGAATTTGGGGCGCCTGGGTGGCTCAGTCGGTTAAGCGGCCAACTTCGGCTCAGGTCATGATCTCACGGTCTGTGAGTTCGAGCCCCGCATCGGGCTCTGTGCTGACAGCTCAGAGCCTGGAGCCTGTTTCAGATTCTGTGTCTCCCTCTCTCTGACCCTCCCCCATTCATGCTCTGTCTCTCTCTGTCTCAAAAATAAATAAACGTTAAAAAAAATTAAAAAAAAGAATTAAATTGACATGACTCAAAAATAAATGAACATTAAAACAAACAAACAAATAAATAAAATAACATAAAATAAAGAGGTGCCTGGTGGCTCAGTCCAACTTTGGCTCAGGTGACGACCTCAAAGTTCGTGAGTTTGAGCCCTGCATCAGCACAGAGCTTACTTTAGATCCTCTGTCCCTCTCTCTCTCTGCCCCTTCCCTGCTTACACTATCTCTTCCTCTCAAAATTAAACATTGAAAAAAGGAATTACATTGACATGAAAAAGATAAACAGGAGAAAATCAAATTTAAATATGTACATATAGAGAATACACATAAACATGCGATTCCAAGGACAATCGGGCAGAGTGAGGTATATAGGTCATCCTGAACTAAGGAGAGGTGGGTAGGAGTCTGGGACTTCAAAGGAAAGGAAAGCAATTGACAGGAAAATGAAAAAGAGGACTGTTTGTTAAACAAATGTTTTTTGGACTTTTCAGAAAAAAATGGGACATAAATTGAACTTTGACCAAACAGACCTTACTAGGTTCCTCCCTGTCTGTCATACCTAGGTCATTTTATGTCATAGCTATCTATGGTGATAACTGTCTTCCTGGAGCAGGTCCTGTATCTAAATTATTTTAGGCAGTTAGACAGAAGGTCAGAATTTCTTCCTGGGTCTCTTGGGCTTTGTTTGTTTTCAGCTTGAAATACTCTGCATGCCAAGGTAGCACATCTTGGAACAATTCATTCTGAAGCCCTGTAGTTGCTATTGGCTTTTGGAGTTGGAACCATAATGATTGCCGCTTTCTTTACAACATTATGGTACAGAAGACTGAAGGAATCTGTTTGAAATAGTTTTACCACTATCCTGCAAACCTGATGTATGTGGTCAGTTGCTGTCTGGTTTCCATGTTTGCGTAAGGCTTCTTAAAACCGGAAGAGAAGCCATAACAGATCACAACAGTCCGGGACTATAAGGCAGTCCATCTGTAACTGCACAATAGCTTCAACAATTCACATTTTGGCTACAATGGTAACTTCTTGTCTCCTGGCATCCTATCCCCTTCCCTTCCCCCACCTCAGTCGGTCCTTACATTCGGTCAATTTGTCTTCAGCAGGAGCCCCTGAGTCTTAGTTCTCTCCCCACCCCTCTGCCCACCCTTCAGACATTAGCTCCTTTACCTCTCATCTGTTGCCTGCCAGAAATTCAGGACTGTGTAAGGCTAAGAGAGATTATTGTGGGTGTATCAAAAGATCAAGGTTTTGTACACAAGACATTGTCTTTAAATTGCTTAGACGGGAAGAGATGTGATCTCTGATTCTGGAATCTCATGTTTGGATGGGATTCATTATCTCTCATTTGCACTGCTTTTCTAGGACCCTTTGCGTTGCAACTGGGACCTATGTTTCTCAAAATTCCATGTGTTCACCCAGGGATGGTTATCTACTAGACAGAGGATAGTAAGTTCATGAGGGAAGGAAAGATAGGAAAATAAGAAGTGATAGAAAGCAGGGCATCAGAATCCTCTGAAGAGCTGTTTCTAAATCCCATCTGTATTGGCCGCACCAACACCCAAAGCTATCTCTAAAAAAAACAAAGTTAAAAGGAGCCGTTGGGCCAAAGGCAAAGAGAAACAGTGCTGAAAATGTCTCACATTTAGGGGTGCATTTTGTATTTGAGTTGTAGGGAAGTCTTCATTGCTTTCAAAAATCCTAGTTTTGAGGAGGGAAAATTAAGCTCTGTAACACCTAAGTGCTTTCTTTAGCTAACTATCCTTATCTTTAGGCATTATTATTGGGAGAGAAGAAAATAGGTTTTCCTAACTATGATTTTTTTTGGAGTATAGCATAAATCTGGCTCTGATGATAGCCTTGGTTTATGCCCTCCTGGGGAAAGGAGATAAGCACAGTATCCCCCTTTCTTTTTTTTTTTTTTTTAATTTTTTTTTTTTTCAGCGTTTTTATTTTATTTTTGGGACAGAGAGAAACAGAGCATGAACAGGGAAGGGGCAGAGAGAGAGGGAGACACAGAATCGGAAACAGGCTCCAGGCTCTGAGCCATCAGCCCAGAGCCTGACGCGGGGCTCGAACTCACGGACCGCGAGATCGTGACCTGGCTGAGGTCGGACGCTTAACCGACTGCGCCACCCAGGCGCCCCACAGTATCCCCCTTTCTATAGCACAGCCAAGAACTCACACAGGAATTCTTGAAGAGACAGGGTAGCTGGACATAAGTTTCTTAAACAATCTTGTCAAGAAAATGCAGGAAAGACAAGTTCGTTTGTTTCTGCTGAACAGGGAGAGCCACTTTTAGATGTCTTTTAGTGATCTGTGCGTTATCTAATTTGCATTGACCACTTCTAAGTTTGACACCTCGATGATTTCTCAGAGCAGAACAGTAAGCTCATTTCAATGTAAAAGCACTACTTTTTAGACAAGTTCATCTCTCGATTCAGTCCACAAATAACAGTGGTAGGTCACATGCAAAAGCAGCTTAGTGCGTGGAAATATCAGCTGGGGGATGGGTTATGTGGCCAGAAATGAGAATCAAAAAAGAACCAACAACTAGAGTCAAACAGGTCAGTTCAATTCTCTGATTCTGGCTAGTATTAAAAATAGATTTAAATACTTGTATTTGGGGATGGCTCTCAAACATTAGCAGTTAGAATTGGAAGAGTCATTTGGAGTGCCTTTAAAACTCAGATTGCCAGACCCCGTCACCAGAGTTTGATTTAGGACAGCTGAGGTGAGGCCTGAGAATCTGCATTTCTGACAAGTTCCCAGGTAATGTTCATGTTGCTGCTCTGCAGACCACATTTGGAGACAGTTGGTTTAGAGAGCTACAATTGTAGGGGCCTGGTATTTTCATTTCTTATTTTCATTCCAGTATACTTAATTTTATTATTATTTTTAATTTTATAGGGGCGTGGTCTTAACAAGAACATAGGTCATACCTGGTGAAGAATGCATTTGCTAAAATTTTCTAATTACAGTTGTTGCTATATAGAAAGTATTGCAATACCACATACCTTTACACTCATCTGACATGGGGCTCGATCCCACGGACCATGAGATCACGACCTGAGCTGCAATCGAGAGTCGCATAGTTAACCCACTGAACCATCCAGGCGCACCTCCACTTATCTTTTAATGGAATACTTCATTCTTTTCCCTTTCATAGTAGCTCAGAATTTTCCTAACCACTGGTAGAAAAGTGGGATATGGACGTAACTTCTCATCACCTGTTCTTATTTTCATATACAGGCTGGGGACTTCGGCTTCCTCTGTCTCTGTCCCGATATCTTCCACAGCTATCAATACTGAGGCTCTCTGGCTCCTTCTGGGTTGAAATGAGCTAGCATGGCCCCATAGGTTTCTATTATCTTCTAGTCTCTTGATGATATCTTCCAGAAAATAACTTCTCCACTTGAAACTCTGATATCCTACATTCTCTGAGGGGTTTTGCAGCTAATGGGGGAGAAGTTTCATTAGTGACCCCTTCCAAATGCAATTTCAGGCACTCTCCTATTAGCGTTCCTGATAGAGCTGTATCCTTAAAACTGTTCCTGGCAACTCTACCTCGACATTCCAGTGGTACATCTCTTATTAGTTCAAATACCATGAAACCTGACCTCACACTTAACAACTATCAATGAAAACTAGAGGGGGTGTGTGTAGATAGCATCCCTTATCCCTTTTGAACCCATATCAGGTGAAGGACTCTGCCTTGCTAATTGTATAGATATCATCATTTTCCTATGGAAGGGACCATTACCCAATTAGTCCTTGTGCTAGCAGCAAGATTATAAGCCACAGGATATGGAATATGATTGATTTAAGCCATTTGTGGTAATCAAATTCTTATTTGCCAGTAATTTGACTACGGGAGGACATGTGGCTAATTCTCACTAGTGACATAAGGGAATCTTAGGTCTTTTGGGGATAATTTTCTTCCCTCAGAGAGAAGGTACAAATACAGCTTTTCTCTCCACTCTCTTTGTTTCTACTTTGGATACTCCTCTGTGAAGATATATTGCTTGGAAACACTGCAGCCATCTTGTGACCATGAGGGAAAGGTGAGGTCATTTCAGAGATGCTCCCTCAAAGCCCTGACATGACTGAGCCACTGAATCATCTGGGGGAACTACCTAACTTTGGACTTCTATTTATTTAAGAGAATAACTTTTAGGGGTGCCTTGTGGCTCAGTCGGCTAAGCTCCCAACTCTTGATACTAGCTCAGGTCGTGATCTCATGGTTCTGAGATCAGCTCAGTGCTAACAGTGTGGAGCCTGCTTAGGATTCTCTCTCCCTCTGTCTCTGGCCCTCCTCCACTCTTGCTCTTGCACGCATGCATTCTCTCTCTCTCTCCCAAAATAAATAAACTTAAAATACAAGAAAATAACTTTTACTTAGGTCGCTCTTGTTTGTTTGTTTTTTGAGGAATTGAATTTTAATAAATTCTAACTGGTCACTAATGAAAGGTATATTAGGTCTTTGTTAAATAGCAAAAGCACAGGCCACTTATTTTCCAGGTTTGTTTTAGAGAATGGCCTTTGCTTCCCCGAAGGAGTAAAATTCACCCTTCTGTTTCCATAGGGAAGCAGATGAATGGCTCTTGGCACAAACTCACCAAGGACAGTGAGAAGAGTCTGGTTTTCTTAAGCCCTAATTAGTCTCACCTGGTTCACAGCCACCAACAACATTGCCAAACTGATTTTTTTTTTAATTACCAAGTGCTATGGCAATTATCACAATATTATGACATCGCTAATACAATATAGCCCAGCTAAAACACAGAGCACTCTCTGGAGAGGAAAGCAGAGAAGCTTGTGGTCGAGCTGGTTCTGAACTTTCTGTTCTACCTAGCAGATGAGAGGATGGGGAGGTAGAGGGCAGGTTCAGCATGCTATTCTGTTCCATATCATCAATATGTTGCTGTAGTGCTGAGACACCTGTTAGCTCTGGAGATGCCCCTTCACAGATGCTGTTGCCCAAACAGCCCATGACTCAATGACACTGCGTTGACTGACTTCACTTGATGAAGGGTGAAAATTCTGTAACCAAGGACCATTCTCCCAGCTGGATGAAACTTTGGTTCTGATTAGGCCCTTCAATGCCCTTCCCCTTCCACTTGGCCATGGATCCTAAAATTCTTCTCACTGGGCCTTCTTTTAGGTTTGGATTTTATGTGAAGAAGTTACTGCGTGTGTGCAGGGGGAGTGGGGGGGGGGATTGAAGAATGCTGCTTTTTCTCTTCAGAAGGGAGGTAATTTACTCAGATTAGGACTTTGTGGCCATGCTAATGGACTAAATTCCTTTGGATTAGATGCTTATGTTATGTAGTTGATAGAACCAAGGACAAGTGATATACTCTTAAAAAAAAAAAAGCCTGCAGTATAAGGTACAGGGTGCTATGTAGTTCTTAGGAGATGTAGTATATAGCTGGGGGAAGACAATGTGATCTTCCCCGTGTTATGACAATAATTAGGGACAATACCAGTAGTGGTGAACTACTATTGGGTTCTTTGATCACTGACTCTTAGGCTCCCAAGCTAAGAGCAGTGACAAAGTGCAGGTGACAAAGGTTCCCATACCTTTCCGATCAACAGAATCAATTAGTAATTTTCTTAACCTAGAGATTTATAGGTTCCACCCTGGAGCTACAAAATCAGAATCACAGCATGCTTGGGAAACACTGTTCTTGAGGAATTATTTTTAGGATTTAGCTTCCTTTTTCTGTGATTCTAAACTTTAGATGATAATCCCAAGGAATGCATGATCTAATGTTACCCCTTTATAGGGGACTCTTATTCCAGATGATAATTGGTTAGGTCTGGAATATTGTCTCTCATTCTTATGACTGTACCTCCTTTTTTTCAAAAGACTCTTCAGAGGCAGAAGGGAATGCAGTGGGTGAAGTTAGAACGTGGGAAGGAAAGGCACATTTAGGGAAAGGCGAATAGGTGACTCAGGTTGGTTTCTATTGTTGGGGAGGAAAATGTTTTTTCTATCCTTCAAGATTCTCCTAGCTGGTCTAAGAATGAAATCAATACAAGACAGACTAACAGGGGGGAAATTTTTAATAACGTGCTCACGGAGGCCCAGTAATAAAATTGGGACCAAAGAAATGACCAAGGCAGGCAGGTTTCATACTTTTTAGACAAAGAAACAATAAATCCATGAGGAATTGACAGGACAAAGAAAATTTATGTTTGAGAGTTAAAATTAGTAAGGAATTATAAACAGAATTTGGGCTAGGCCAGTAAATTAATAAAAGGAAAAAAGTTTGTTTATATAATTTCTCGGCCCTGAATTCCCCATCTCTGGTGGTAAGGATGTCTCTTTACCTCCTGGTACAGAGATGGTACTTTTCACATGGGAGATTTCTTTTCTACTTTTTGGAGAAAAAGTATGGTCAGCGTGTTGTTGCACTTGCTGTTTCTTAAGTAAAGGGCACATTTTGTGGTGGCCTGCCCTTGGTGCCCACAATATAAAGTCGTGAGAGGTGATCAGATAGGAAATATACCAGTTTATCAGGCTGTAGACAGCTGTCATTGTGAGGCTGAGGTTTTAACAGCGGGAAATCATGTCGGTGAAGGTTGATAGTATTCAGTCACTTAGGATGATTACTCAGTAGCAATGGGCATTGGTTGGCTAGCAACCTTTCATCACCACAGTCCAGTCTACTTGAATGAGGATGGCAACTGTGATGGTTGAAAGCAAGGAACATGTGGAAGAGTGCCAAGTGAAAGACAATGACTGGCTGTAGGGCGCAAGGGAGAGAAGCATCAAGAAAATGACAACATTTCTAAACCTTGTGCTGTAGGGACAATAGAAGACGGTAACTGAATTGGAAAAGATATTTGATTTGGGAGGGAGAAAAGTGTGGTTTTTAACATTATTGAAGAGATAGTAGCAATCCACAAGTGAACAAGCCAAGTGCCCGACTGAGGTTGTGTGGAAGGAGGTTATACTTGGAAGGCAAGTTTCATTCTGCATTCTTCGAGCTAAGCATGTTGCTGGGTGCATACACGTACATTTGACTTTTGAATGACTCGTAAGACTGAGAAAGAAAAGACCAGTGCTTTTAAGGAGTTTGCCTAATGGGCCTCAACTCTTGTACAAACAAAAATGGTTTTGTTTTGGTTTCATTTTTTTTTTCACCATCACTATATTTAAATATTCTCTGGACCTGATTTCCATGTCCTTTGATGATATTTTATTATAGATTCCACGGCTTCCTAATTGTTTTGATTATTAGAAGAGTCTCCTTTTGGTAATTTTAAAATTCCCAGGAACGAAAATCCAATCTTATGTGATTTAAAAGTAGAGTCTTCAATTCTGATCACACATTCTAATTCTCACCCCTTTGTGACCCCTAAGATGCATGGGAAAGGGTGCAAACTGTCCCTTTACAATTTCTGATCTTTCCCCTTTTCTCTAACTGCTGAGCCCTCAAGACCATGAGATAATCAATGTTGGGCTAGGAGGACAGACAGGTGATAGAAAAAGGAGCTAATGTTTTACCTGGCTGGTGTTTTTTGTAGTTATCTATACAGCTGGCACCCCAAGAGTGGCAGGGATTTGGTGGCCAGCCATTTTTTAGAGGTCTCTCTTTTTAACAGTTTTATTGCATGGAGTATATGCTTTGTGACTGGCTACCATTGTCTATCCCACTCCAGTCCTGTCCAAGCAAATCTAGGTTGGACGAATATCAAACAAAGGACAAGCCTTTGTCCCCTCGTTGTTCACTCTTGCCAACCAACTTCTTTATGAGGTGTGTTTAAGATGTGCTGAGCCTGGCTTCATGCATTTTGTTTTTCTAAATAGCAGAAGCGCACATCAAATGCCCTCTTTTCTTGCTTTGCTTTTGGGCTGCTTAAGAACCTCCTTCCGCCAGAATGCTCCTGGATGGACATAGGCATTAGTCTCTATGACATTCTTTGTCCCTGAGTTTCATTATCCAACATATAGTTCTCATGCTGTGTGGGCTGAGGCCTGTGAGTTTCTGAAGCCCAGTCATCATCTAGCTGGGGAATGAGGCCTCAGTCCTCTTTTCTTACAGACCCCCCCCCCCCATTTTCTTTTTTAAAATGTTTATTTATTTTTGAGAGAGAAACAAAGACAGAGAGAGAGAGCAAGCATGAGCATGGGTGGGGCAAATAGAGGTAGGGAGACACAGAATCTGAAACAGACCCCCCATTAACTCAAAGAATGAGTCTCTTGGAGCCACTCTCACTTGCTTTGAGAAGAAGGAGGAACAGAAACATAGTAAAAGCACTCTCCCCCAAGCCTATGGTTCCTGATTCTTTGACCTCACATTGAATATCTAGTCTTTTCTCTCTATAGGCTGAGAATAGTAGGTGGAGGAGGTTAATCCACATTACAACATATGCTGTGAGGCTATATCTACTATTTTTTTTTTTTTTAGAATGTGGCCATATTAATTGCCTATTGTCCAGAGCTTTAGCTAGAAATCTGAGATAACAGAAAAAGTCCCTCAGCATCCTAGAATGATATAAACCAATATCATTTAGTAGTTCTACTAAGTGCCAGATGCTGTTCCAGGTACCGAGGATCACAGACAAGGTCTTTGTTTTCATTACGTTTGTCCTCTTCTTGGAGAGTAGGGAGAAGCGACAGGAAACAGCAAATGAATAGGAAAATAACAAGTTCATAGCATGTTAACTGTGCAGAGTTAAAACAGGGGATCTATCAGTGACTGGATGATGAATCTGGAGCGGGTGGGGCAGGCAATGAAAGAGAGGACAGAGCTATTAAAGCTGTTCGGTGTTGACATTCACTTGACATGGTGAGGCCCTGGGGATAGTTAGACTCACACAGTAGTACTGGGGTCAGCCAAATACAGCCGAATCAGACCTGCCATGCGTTTGTGCAAATAAGGTTTAATTGGGACACAGTCACACCCATTTGTCAACATATTATCTGTGGTTGTTTTTGTATGGCAACTACAGGGTTGAGCAGATGAGACAGAGATCGTATGGTCTGTGGGCCTAAAATACTGACTCTCTGGTCCTTTACAGAACAAGTTGGTGGATCCCTGATTTGAAACTAAAAGGTGTCATGGAGTAGAGTATACTAAGCATCTGAATAACGTACCGAAGTGGCATTTATTTTTATTCTTTGGTGAATTACCTAGACATATTTCTTCCTCCTGTACATTCAGTCCATCACCGAATCATGGAAGACCTACATGTGGTTGCTTCATACTGATGAGAATCGCTTACCATTTATTGACTGAGCATCTGTTTATTGAATAAGCATGGGGATTCGCTTGGCCTGCTCATCGGACATAGTTAGCTTCTCTCTGTGGTGGAGTATTTGATTTAGATGATCCAGAATCTGCCATAAATATCAGAGCCTTCTCAGAGCCAGGTTTAGATTCTCACTTACGGAGTGTGAGTTTTCCGGCGTTTGTGCCCAGAAATGCCGTCACAGATGTTTAAGCCCATTTCCTGGCATGTTTATTTCCTGCTGTTTGGCTCCTGTGAAATATTTTTAAGTGTTTTTCCTTTTCTAATTTGTGTCCTCTACAAAATGTTTGTCAAATATTGATTCTCTTCCACAATGGGGCTTGAATGCAGCTGATGGCCGTTTTGTTTCACGACTTTGATTCATGCAGCTCTTGGCCACTGCCAAAGTCCTCCTCTGTGTACCAGCTTCATCCAGTGACCTCAGCTCTGCACTGGGAACAGGGTTTGTTTAATGGTCGCAGCTGGGGGACCACACATCCTCTTCCTGATTTTATAAGCTGTGTTGCTATAGAGCTTTTCATCTATGGTCTCAATGCCTTTCCCGGTTCTAACTGAGGTAATACAACAGCCCTGCTCTAGAAGATATAATTATGTTCATTCTTTTGTGCAGACGCAAACAAGGTAAAAGAATTTGTCCAAGTTCATGCAGGGAGTCCTCAATTATCCCCAAAACAAAGCATATGGTGCTACTTTTTTTCTATAAAATATGCAAATGTGATCAGACCTTGTTAAGATCACAATTTTCCATCTCATTCCCTAATTCCACCTACCCTCCTCCCTGTTCCACGTCTCGTTAATGTCTTTTCAGTTTGTATGCACCAGCTTCTCCAGCAGCTTTCTGGATCTTTTCTCCTGATGTGACCCCACTTTCTGTTGTTTATACCAATTCCAGTGCTTTTCATTATTAAAATGTTTCTGCAGGGGGTCCCAGATGCATTCAAATTTGCCATCATGCCATAAATCTGAGCCCTCAGAACCCTATATTTACTGCCATTCTTCAGCTTGACCAGACTCACCTCACAATTTAGCATTGATTTCTCTGGTCTTACTTTCCATCACTGTTCTTTCTTGTCTTTTTTTTCCTCCCCATGCTTGGCCTTCATTTGTGTTCTCTGAAAGCATACGGGTTTCATGGATTTTATGTTTTCCCCTCACTACTTTTCTTCTTCTGATTCATTCCATGATTACCCCTTTCACAACCTACATTTCTTCAAATAGTCCAGAACCTTCCCTATCTCCACATTTCGACATTGGATATTCTATCTCAACCACACAGGGTAAAAGAGAAAGTTTGCCTGGACTTTATCTTCAGAATCATCTTGATTACAACAAAATATTCCACTTACCTATAGGTTATAGTCATTGCTGGGTTTTAAGGAAAGAGAAGAACAGGAAATCTTTTCTCAATGAGTTTTTTGATATTATACTTTGGGAGCTCATACTTAAAGAGATCCAATCTAGCATGAAATGATGGTGTCTGTTGGATAGATCTTGGAAGTTGGAAAAAATATGAGAAAATTTCATTATATACTTTCCAATTAATATGATCTTTCAGTTTAGAAATGAATACCATGAGAAGAATATAAGACTATAGAACTAGCCTCAGGTTCATTTTTAAATATTTCATGTTTTATTTTCTACTAGCTTCCCCCCCCCCTTTCATTCTTCTTCCAACCCGTCAATCCTCTTTCGACACTGCTTGTCATAGTAATCTTTGTAACATTTGAATCTGAATCTGCCATTGCCTTGAAATAGTCCTTCTCTGGCTCATTGCCTAAAGGTCAAGGTTCACACTCTATAGTGGTCGATACAAACTCTTCATAATCTAACTTGTATTATTTTATCTTGCTCTGTTTGGAATGTCCTCTCTGCTTCTCCCTTGCCTTCCTGTCTACTTTCTAATATAGGAAGGAGTATGGACTCACCTGGAAGGATTCAGTAAAAACCTCACATCCTCTATTACTTCTTTTATGACCATCTTCTCTGCTGGAAGAATTGACCATCTTTTCCTTTCTGCTAAAGCACTGGGAATACAGGACTTATGACGAGCCTCTTCACTCATCTAGAGGGAATTGTGCATTATTTAATGGCAAATTTGGAACCAAGTTCTAGACCTCGGGTATAGGCATAGAAATAAATTTTCAGACTCCAACCAAATGCCTGAAATGAACAGAATCATGAACCAAGCCCCATGATGAATTTCAGTGGTATGTGGGATATAGACAGCTATATTATAGGCCAAACTTACTGGTTTATTGTTTCTAATCTAGCAAAATATCTTGAACTGGAACTTAAGTGTTACATCCTTAAGCTACAGCATAAAATACTGTGATATTTAAATTGCATGTTTGTTTCACTCGAGTCCCTTATTCCTCTCTTCATAATGAGCCCAATGACACTACTAATATCATCAGCTTTATTCACTGACACCACATTGCTGCAGTGTTCTGCTTGGAACCTTATCCTAAACAAGGAGCACATGGGAGGCAAATCTTATTTCCTGTGCTGACAATATCTGATGTCTCACACTTAGACACAGTAGTGGCCTGAGACAACTATTGCCGCTTAAATGTTGGGAAAGTTGTCTGCTTTCCCCTATTATACATCTATCACATATGATTTGTAAACTCTTAAGAAAATACAAGTAAAAATAAGAAGAAGAAATATAAATTACCTATGAGTTATTTCCCATCCCCTTTCCCCAAAGCAGGGTCTTATCTTTTGGATAAAATTTCATCTAATACCTTTCTACATATTGTGCTTCTATGGCATTATTCTACACATTGTGCTTCTTTTTCTTAAAATATAAGATATTCATGTATTTTATTTTATTTTTTAAATTTAAATTCAAGTTCGTTAACATACAGTGTAGTCTTGGTTTCAGGGATAGAAACCAGTGATTGATCTCTTACATATGACACCAGTACTCATCACTAAAAGTGCCCTCAATGCCCATCACCCATTCAACCCGTCTCCCCACCACCTCCCCTTGAGCAACCCTGTATTTAAGAGGCTCTTATGATTTGCCTCCCTTTGTGTTTTTATCTTATTTTTCCTTCTCTTCCCCTATGTTCATCTGTTGTGTTTCTTAAATTCCACATAAGAACGAAATCATATGGTGTATATCTTTCTCTGACTTATTTCGCTTAACATAATACACCCTAGTTCATTCCACATTGTTGCAAATGGCAAGATTTCATTTTTTTTGATTTCTGAGTAAATATTTGATTTCTGAGTAATTTTGATTTCTGAGTAATATTCTGAGTAATATTCTGAGTAATATTTTTGATTTCTGAGTAAACCAACACATTTGTTGGTTTCTTGTCTGTCAAGACTTTTTTCGTTACACACACACACACACACACACACACACACACACACATATATATATATATATATATATATATATATATATATATATATATACATATATCATATCTTCTTTGTCCATTCATCAGTCAGTGGACTTTTGGGCTCTTCCCATATTTTGGCTATTGTTGATAGCACTGCTATAAACATTGGGGTACATATGCCCCTTTGACTCAGCATTTTTGTATTCTTTGAATAAATACCTAGTAGTGCAATTGCTGGGTCATAGGGTAGTTCTATTTTTAATTTTTTGAGGAACGTCCATCCTATTTTCCAGAGTGGCTGCCCCAGTTTGCATTCCCATCAACTGTGCAAAAGGGTTCCCCTTTTCTCTGCATCCTCACCAACATCTGTTATTTCCTGAGTTGTTAATTTTAGCCATTCTGACAACTGTGAGGTGGTATCTCATTGTGGTTTTATTTTTTTTTTTTAATTTTTTTAATGTTTTTATTTCTTTTTGAGACAGAGACAGAGAATGAGCAGGGGAGGGGCAGAGAGAGAGGGAGACACAGAATCCGAAGCAGGCTCCGGGCTCTGAGCTGTCAGCACAGAGCCCGACATGAGGCTCAGACTCACGGATTGTGAGATCATGACCTGAGCCAAAGTCGGACGCTTAACCGACTAAGCCACCCAGGCGCCCCTCTCATTGTGGTTTTAATTTGTATTTCCCTGATGATGAGTGATGTTGAGCATCTTCTCATGTGTCTGCTAGCCATCTAGATGTCTTCTTTGGAAAACTGTCTATCCATGTCATCTGCCCATTTCTTCACTGGATTATTTTTCGAGTGTTGAGTTTGGTAATTTCCCTATAGGTTTTGGAAACTAACCATTTATCTGATATGTCTTTCACAAATATCTTCTCCTATTCTGTCTGTTGCCTTTTAATTTTGTTGATTGTTTCCTTTTCTGTGCAGCAGCTTTTTATCTTGGAGAGATCCCAATAGTGCATTTTTGTTTTTATTTCCCCTTGCCTTCAGAGACATGTCAAGTAAGAAGTTGCTGTGGCCAAGGTAAAGAGGTTGCAGCCTGTTTTCTCCTGTAGGATTTCGATGGTTTCCTGTCTCCCATTTAGGTCTTCCGTCTATTTTGAATTTATGTTTATGTATGGTGTGAGAACGTGGTCCAGTTTCATTCTTCTGCATGTCGCTGTCTAGTTTTCCCAGCACCATTTGCTGAAGAGACTGTCATTTTTCCATTTGATACTCTTTCCAGCTTTGTTGAAGATTAGCTGGCCATACATTAATGGGTCCAATTCTGGGTTCTCTGTTCTATTCTCTATTCTCTATTCTCTATTCTCTATTCTCTATTCTCTATTCTCTATTCTATCTATTCCATTGATCTATGTGTCTGTTTTTTGTATCATTAATGTCTTGATGACTACAGCTTTGCAATACAGCTTGAAGTCTGGAAGTATGATGTCTCCAGCTTTGGTTTTCTTTCTCAACAATACTTTGGCTATTCATGTATTTTAGGTCCACTTTTTCAATTCACATTCAAAGACTTGAAACTAGAAGGAACCGACAAGGTGATCCCATTCTGAATGTCTCATTTACTTACTGAGAAACTGAGACTACACAAATGTTACACACCTAATAAAGCAGAGAGCCAGAGCTTAGACTTTGATGTCTCCATATAAAACCAAATTCTGCTCTAAAATTGAAACACATTTTAAAAACTCAGTTATTGTTTATATTATTCATTTTGGGTTATTTTAGCTTTAGTGGTGGCATGACATAATTAAAGAAATAACTTTACATAAATAGAAGTCTAATATTTTGTCTCCAGTGCACATTAGATTTTATTAGCTTTAGTCATGTCATACATTCATAAAATCTGGCCAAATATCTAGAGGAATATAAAGTCAAAATGTATCCTGCTTGGGAAGAAAGGTCTTAGTATCTATCATTTCAACAAATTGCTTAGTTTATTGTACTAGGGGGAAAAAAGGAAAAAGAATCCTCTATTGTGATGCTACACATTTCAAAACAAAATCCAAAGGGATTTCGAGGGCAAGAAATCAATCCTCTCAGAATAACATCAATGTTAGTCAATATCATTAATTGTATTTCATTGTTTTTAGAGTTCTGACAGTAGTCACTCATCATCTTTAGGTCAAGGAGTGACAAGAGAATAATGCAGGATGCTGGAACAGACATAGACAAAGTATACCCGTGGGCTACAAGTTCCGGATGTTCTTCTGTAAATTAGAAACCTAAATCTACAGAGTAGAGTTTCCACTTACACCTACTGCAATGTAAGCCTTTTATTTCCACTCAAAAACTTTAAAAGTAATGCCTACAATTTACTTGCCATGTTCTTTATCTTGATTCTTCCCTTCCCCATCATTTATGCTTAGGTGTGTATATATAGAAGCTTTCTCCTTTCTCATCACCCATCTGCTTCTGGCTGAGCTCAAACTAGGTAACAACCGCCTGTCTGTGATCAAATGTTACACCCCAAACCACACATCATGACAACAGTGAACGCGTCAGGCAGGAGGAGGGAAAGGTGGCTAATTTTAAAGAATGGAAGCTGTGATTTGGACACAAATAGGAAATAGTAATAATCCCTGAAGTACCTGCCATTTAGAATGAGAGGGGAAAAAAGCCAAACAAGCAGGGTGGTTATGATAAAATCCAGGTCTTTATAAGGAATCAATATCATTCCTTTTATGACATCACATCACAAAGCTGTCCAGTGTGTATGTGCACATTTCCAGGGAGAGATGACCTCTGATACTTTTGGTAAACAAACCTGAAAGTTGAAAGTTTTCTGTGGTTTCTGGCTTTGGGCTGCCTGTAATCCTTTTCCATTGGGCCTAAAGGGGAGGAACTACTCATTTTATACGACAACACTTCTATCCTCTGCATAGACCTATCAGGCCCCCGCCCCACCCAGGCCTCTCTGCTCTAAGATAAGCATGATTTTACTTCATACTTTTCTGATGGGCAGGTCTCTTAGACTTCCTAGTCATATAGTTAATTCTAGAACCTTTCCAATATGGTCAACTACCTTTAGTGGAGAAGATATAGGTGTGGTCTGACAGAGAGTGGACTGGGACTGACACGTTGCCTTGTCCTGGTTGGTACACAGCTATGAATTCACAGCAATATTCACTTTCTTTTTGGTAGACTCACATGATTGACTTCCTGTAAGCTTACTGTCTATTCTATTATCTCATATTCCTGTGTTGTTTCCAAAATCTATTATGTTAACTTAGAATTGTATCAAAGTGACTTTTCTTACATAGAGTTCTATTAATTTCCATTTTGATAGATTTTATGAATCATTGCATTTTATTAAAGATATATTTGGATTGAAAAATGAAAATATCGGATGCTCTCAGGGGACAGAAGGGAATACTTGGCCGTGGACATCTTGACGATCTGGTTTCTTGTGGCCATTTGCGGAGACGATGTGAATTTCTGCTGGTTTTCATCAGGGTGTCCAAAATAGGATATTTAACTAAGGGCCACGATCTATGAAGACTTTAGGATTTTCTGATCTATTTCTCAGATGTTTAACTGTAGTTTTACCAGACATTTTTTAAAAACATATTTTACTTGGGTGCCTGTGTGGTTCAGTCGGTTAAGTGTCTGACTCTTGAGTTTTGGTTCAGGTCATGATCTCACAGTTGTGAGATCAAGCCCCAAGTCATTCTCAGCGCTGAGTGTGGAGGCTGCTTAAGATTCTTTCTCTCTCTCTCTCCCTCTGCCCTTCCCATGCTCGTTCTCTCTCTCTTTCTCTCTCTCAGAAAAATGAAAAAAACAAAAAAGACAAGATATATTTTTACTGTGAACAGTTTTACATATATACAAAAGCAAAGAGAATAATACAATAAATTCAACATACCCCTCTTTGACAATTCATTTGAATTCAACTATTAGCAATACCTGGCCAATATCTTGTTTAATCTGTACCTCTACTTACTCTGTCCGTATTATTTTTGAGTCAATCTCAGAAATCATATTTTATTTCTAAATATTTTATTATATATTTTAAATGGTAAGGTCTCTTTGTTCTAACAAAACCACCATATCAATGTCATAACTGAAAAAGCATTACCAATAATTCCTTAGTATCCTTAGATATTAAGGCAGTGTTGATATTTCCAGAATTATCTTTCACATGTTTTTTCTTTGCATTGCTTTTCTTTCTTTCTTTCTTTCTTTCTTTCTTTCTTTCTTTCTTTCTTTCTTTCTTTCTTTCCCTTTTCCCCCATTTTGTTTGTTTGAATCAGTATATATATCACAACTGGTTTGTTGGTTTCTTGTCTGTCAAGACTTTTTTCGTTATATATATATATCCATCCTATAGATTTTACCACAGTGTGAATTTTTGACTGAATCTACGTGGTATCACTTAATATGTTTTGTGTGTTTCTCTGTTCTTTGAATTTCCTGTAATTCATAGTTAGATCTATAAACGCAATTAAATTCATGTTCCTATTTATTTGTTTACTTTTGCAAGACTACTTCATAGGTGGTATTGTTCTGTGTTCTTCCATTAGGAGGTATACGATATTTGGTTGCCTCTCTTTCTGGAACACTAGTAGCCCTTGAAAACCATTGCATAAACCCATTAGCCCACTAGAGGTTGTATGATGTCTGTCATTCATTTGCATTTATTGGCCATAATTTATATAAAAGGAAACATTCCTTCTTCAACAATTATGTTACCATGTTGTGCAGATTTCGTAATAAAATCAGGGTAAACAGTCACCTCACTTTATATATATGAGATAATGAAGCAGTTCTCTAGCATCTCCCAGAAGTGACCAGCGGAATTTGTGTGTTGTGTTTAGTATCTGTATGCCCTTGTGGTCTTAAATGTATTGAATGTGTTTCCATTTATTATACTTATTGCCTTTATTGGTCTTTAAATTGTCCCTTTTTTGACCTGTAGGCATTTAGTTTAGACTCTTACTCTTTTTCAAAGGACTCTATTGGTCTCTGGTAATATCATTACTTTCTGCTCTCCCAGGGCCATGTTTTTATCCAGAATGTTGAAGGAGTTGTAAACAGAGACCAATATCTCCGATGGGTCCAAAGATCAGAGTATCTTTATTGAAAGAACAAGAGGAGGCACTTTCATGGCCAAGTGAGTCTAGAGTTTGCTTTCTAAAGCAAATAAAGAGTTTAATTAAAACCAAGAAAGATGGGGTACCTGGGTGGCTCAGTCAGTTAAGCGTCCAACTTAGGCTCAGGTCATGATCAGTTTGTGAGTTCAAGCCCCTCATTGGGCTCTGCGCTGACAGTGTGGAGCCTGCTTGGGATTCTCTCTCTCTCTCTCTCTCTCTCTCTCTCTCTCTCTCTCTCTCTCTGAAAATAAGTAAAATTTAAAAAAAAAAAGTTAACTATGGTTTAATGCTTGGTTTCATATTCAAAGATGAAGCATGGAGTTGCCCTGATAGACTTTATCTGGATGCTTAACCAACTGATCAACCCACATGACCCCAAAATAACACTTTAAAATTAGACATTTGTTTCTGTTTTCAGGGACCCTAGGTTCAATGTCCATAATAGTGCCCAAATCACGTAATCACAGAGGCAAGTATGTACGTAAATTATGATCAAAATACCATCTCACATTTGTGTAATGTTTCAAACTTCTTACAGTGCTTTAACATACATTGTCTCCATTTGATTGAAGTCTTTATAACAGATGTTTAAGGGGAAGAATAAACTCAAGGATTATACTAGTAGGTTGTTACTTTCTGGGGAAATCTAAGGGATGTTGTTTCTCTGTGGCAAAATATGTGAAATAGTAGACCAAAACCTTCTGACTTCATTCTGGTAGTTTTGGTGTTACAGTATGGAAAAACATGAAGTTAGTTAGGGTTATAAAAATAGAGTAACAAATTTCCCTCTCAGTATATATGATTTTTATAATGTTCATACTTAGGAACCCAGTTGGATACACCAAAGATTTTCATCACACGATAGAGGTCAACATGGTGACTTCACCTGTTGCTTTAATAGGATTAAATGTTTTCCTCCCTTATATTTCATTTATCTCACTTAAAATATATATATTTTCATATTCTTTAAGAAGTCAGAGTACTGACTATCTCCAACCATTTCAGTGACATGTCTGGAAATTACAGGAATGTCTTTCTGAAATCTATTTGCCAAGAGCTACACTTCTGGGCTTGAAGAAACTAAAGAGAAATTTGTAGTTAGCTTCACCTTTACTATGGGACTGATCACTGCCTTATTTTCTGTTATGGTTACAATAGTTGTGTTCTTTGTCTCTACCACAAGATTGTGATTTCATGGCTTGGTCAAGAGATAATCAATTATGGAATGAGATGCAGGCATCTCCTTTTCAAAAAAGGAACAGAACAATGTACAGGGTCTAGAACCAACTTCTGCTAGGATTTAGGAATCTGAAAGCGTCTCTCACTGTCTTGGTAGCCATGGCTGATATGGCTCATTTCATTAAAGGGGCTGTACTTCTCTTCCTGCCTTACCACACTACCAGATGCTATTGTTCTGACCATCAATGATTTTTTTGAGTAAGTAGAGTGTCATTTATTTCTGAAAAATTACCAGAAGTAATTCTAAATTCCAAGACCATTGGCCAGTTGCTAGCATCTCCATTTCTTAGCATCACTAAGCTGGACAAGGCAGGGTCAGTTCTCCTTCTTGTTATTGTTACCCTCACTACACAGGTGATAAGGAAAACTTTGCTTTCCAGATCTTCTTTTCAAAAAGAATTCCTGATCAAAGAATTTTCCATTAAACAGATGAGACTATTGACCTTAACTGAAAGATCTAATATTGACATGCTACCTCTAAGTATCTAAATCTTAATGGCCTCTGCCTACAAAGCCCTTTCATACAGCTTTCATCTTCAAATGTAAATAAACTGTAAGCTTTAGAATCTGCTAAGGTGTCCTAATTACAAGTACTTGCTTTTATGGCTGCCTTTAGCAACGTATTTGACATTACTTTCTCTTATTTGAATGCTGGTAATTTCAGCAACTCCAACACTGTAGAGCCTTAGAGTATATCTAGTTTTTGGCTAATTGTTGGCACTTGTTAATTGATTAATGAGGTCAATGAGTTATCCAGTATCCTTTACTTTTCCAACCACTGACGCTTACAATGATGATGCATTTCAGGTCTAGAGCACCCTCAAGGTCCATCAAGGACTGCTGAGAGAAAAGTAAGCCTCTACCCTTCAGCGACAGTTTTTAGGAACTTGCCATTTCTCTGATTAATTTACATATATTTTTTCTAAGTCTCTGCTTTGCAGTCCTCTTTCCAGTTTTAAGTGAATATTTTCTCTTTGCTCTAGCTCTCTGTATATGCTACTGTGGATTTCACAGAGCTAGTTTCCCACTCCAAGTTCTGTGTAAAGTAAACATTGTATGCTAATCAAGCTTTACTTAGATAAAGAAGAACCTCAGCCCACCCTGAGATATGATGGAATTAGATTAACAGTGTCCACTATATTCTCTTTTAACTTCTCATTAAAATAATAATGACAAATGAAAGGATATTCAATTATATTTGGAAATTATGGACAACAACCAACAACTTTACTGTAGGAAAGAATTTCTACTGTTGGTTACATGGATCAGTTTATATGCAAAAATTACAATTAGTTGATTAGGTTAATCTAATTATCAGTTTAGCCAACAAAAGATTGTATATACCTGGCTTAAAAAGTGAAACCCAACACCAAGCAGCCTCTTGGTAGAAATTTAGTAATTGTCTTCTGAGCTCATTCAGGTCATGTTTTCTCTTTATACCCTGTATACTATTTATTATCTCATTGGAAATGCTATTTCTGTACTTAGAAAATACAATTCCTGGTATAAAATAGGACATGAGTGGGGGTAAATAAGCAGTTGGGAACCATACACAATGATGTAGACTCTCCCTAGAAACCTTATGCTGATGAAGGAGCTATCAGAGAATGGGAGAGACCTGAAAAAAAGGACTTGTTTCGGGAATATATAATATATGATCAAGAAGAACTATAATTAATTAAATGTCTTTCAAATAAAAATCCTTAGCATAGTTGGATAACCATGAGATTTAAAGACAGATGAATGGATAAATGGTGCAGGGATTGTGGTAAGAATTTTTGCAGCTAACATGGAACAGTCACTTGAATATTAGGGAAAGTCATACTTATTTGAAATATACTTCCATAAATCAAGAAACAAAAAAAAAATAGAATGTGTCTTCTTTGTAATCCCATAAAATTTCAGGAAGCTCAAACATACATTTGAAAGTCCTTAAGTTGGTAATTGATAATTTTTAAATTTTTTATTTTATTTTATTATTTTACTTTTTAAAATATATTTCTTTTTTTAAATGTCTATTTTTTCAATTTTATTTTATTTTTATTATTGTTTAAATAACTTATTGTCAAGTTAGCTAACATACAGTTTATACAGCGTATAACATACAGTGTAGTTTTGACTACAGGAGTAGATTCCCATGATTCATCACTTACATACGATACACAGTGCTCATCCCAGTAAGTGCCCTCCTCAATGCCCATCTCCCATTTTCCCTGCAATCCAACTCCCCACCCTCCATCAACCCTCAGTTTGCTCTCTGTATTTAAGAGTCTCTTATGGTTTGCCTCCCTCTCTATTTTGTAACTTATTTTTCCTTCCCTTCCCCTGTGGTCTTTGGTTAACTTTCTCAAATTCTACATATGAGTTAAAACATGTGATATTTGAGGATTTCCAAATTTTTTTCTTGTGATTGATTTCAAGTTCCATAGTGTTGTGATCCAAAAGTATACATGGTATTATCTTAATCCTTTTATATTTGTCGAAGGCTCTTTTGTGACCCAGTATATGATCTATTGTGGAGAATGTTCTATGTGCACTTGAGAAGAATGTGTATTCGGCTGATTTTGGATGAAAAGTTCTGAATATATGTTAAGTCCATCTGGTCCAGTGTATCACTCAAGGCCATTGCTTTCTTATTGATTTTCTGCCTAGATCATCTGTCCATTGTTGTAAGTGCAGTATTAAAGTCACCTACAATTACAGTATTATTATCAATAAGTTTGCTTATTTTTGTGATTAATTGATTTATATATTTGGGTGCAATCATGTTGAGGGTATAAACATTTATAATTGTTAGCTCCTGATGGATAGAACCCTTAATTATGATATAATGCCCTTCTTAATCTCTTGTTACAATGTTTGGTTTAAAATCTAGTTTGTCTGATATAAGTATAGCTACTCCAGCTTTCTTTTGACTTCCAGTAGCATGATAGATGGTTCTCCATCCCCTCACTTTCAATCTGCAAGTGTCCTCAGATCCAAATGAGTCTCTTGTATGCAGCATATAGATGGATCTTGGTTTTTGATTCATTCTGACACCCTATGTCTCTTGATTGGGGCATTTAGTCCTTTTACATTCAGAGTGTTTATTGAAAGATATGGGTTCAGTGTCATTGTGTTATCTGTAGGTTTCGTGCTTTGGTGATGTCTCTGGTCCACTGTAGTCTTTGCTGCTTTTCATCACAGAGTCCCCCTTAGGATCCCCTGCAGGGCTGGTTAGTGGTCATGAACTTCTTTAGTTTTTGTTTTTCTGGGAAAGCCTTTATCTCTCCTTCTATTCTGAATGACCACCTTGCCAGATAAAGGATTCTTGGCTGCATATTTTTCTATTCAGCACATTGAATATTTCTTGACACTCCATTCTGGCCTGCAAGTTTCAGTGGACAGATCTGCTATTACCCTTATGTGTCTACCCTTGTAGGTTAAGGCCTGTTGTCCCTAGCTATTTTCAGAATCCTCTTTTTATCTTTGTATTTTTCCATTTTCACTATGATATGTCATGGTGTTGACCTGTTTTTGTTGATTTTGAAGGGAGTTCTCTGTGCCTCCTGGACTTGGATGTCTGCTTCCTTCCCCACATTAGGGAGGTTCTCAGCTATAATGTGTTCAAATAAACCTTCTGCCCCTTCCTCTGTCTTCTGGAACTCCTATGATAAGGATATTAATTACGTTTTATTGAGTCACTTAGGTCTCTAAGTCTCCTCTCAGGGTCTAGCAATTTATCCCTCTTTTTCTATCCCTCTTTTTCTCAGCTTCATCATTTTCCAATTTTATTTTCTATTTCACTTATTCTCCCCTCTGCCTCTTCCATCCTTGCTGTCACTGCAACTGGTTTATTTTGCATTTCATTTAAAACATTTCTTAATTCACCATGACTTGATCTTAGGTCCTTGATCTCTGCAGCAATAGATTCTCCACTGTCTTCTATGCTTTTTTCAAGCCCAGCTATTAGTCTTATGGCTATTATTCGAAATTATTGATATATAGTTTATATCTGTTTTGAGCAATTCTCTGGATGTCATTTCTTCCTGGAATTTCTTTTGAGGACAATTCTTCCATTTCACCGTTTTGGCTAGTTTTCTGTCTTTTATGTGTTTTAATAGCTTGTTATGTGTACCGCACCTGTGAGTACGACTATATTAAAAAGGGGTCATACACTGTCCAGGGCCTGGCACTTTAGGAAATGTTCTTGGAGTGTGTGGCTCACACTCCACTGTTGCCTCTTTGGTGGCTTTATCTCACTGCTTGTAGTGGTGGTTTCGACCTTCCACCAAGTGTACTTTGATTTGTTCACTGAAGTAACCCTAGAAAAAAAGAAAAAAGGGGGGTGGGTGGAAGAAGCCTTATTGCATACAAAGAGATAAATGACAGGCATGGAAAAAAAAGAGACCAGGCAGAGAATCAAAGAAACTATAAGGCTTAATCCAGAGAGAGAGAGAGAGAGAGAGAGAGGAAAATAAAGAAGAAGGAGGTGCAGAAAGGTATAAAAAGAATAGAGTAAAAATGCCTGATTAAACAAACAACCATAACAGAGAAAGAAAGAAAGAAAGAAAGAAAGAAAGAAAGAAAGAAAGAAAGAAAAATGGCAACACCCCAATCTCTCCTCCCTGGACCAGGTATCTCAAACCAGGCTGTTCAGGCAGCCCTTACAGGGTGGCACAGGCAGGCTGGCTTGTCCTGCTCCATAGTCTCCTGTGCCTCCTA
This sequence comes from Prionailurus viverrinus, assembly GCF_022837055.1. Taxonomy (NCBI): domain Eukaryota; kingdom Metazoa; phylum Chordata; class Mammalia; order Carnivora; family Felidae; genus Prionailurus; species Prionailurus viverrinus. The sequence goes on from NC_062562.1 coordinate 152,384,047, forward strand.
GGCGCTATTTATTTTTGAAAGAGTGATAGAGCACATAAGAGTGAGGGTGGCAGAGAGAGAGGGGGACAAAGGATCCAAAGCGGGCTCTGCACTGACAGCAGTGAGCCCAAGGTGGGGCTTGAACCCACAAACCATGAGATCATGACTTGAGGCTAAGTCAGAGGCGTAGCCAACTGAGCCACCCAGGCACCCCTAAAGTTTGTATTCTAAAAGCCAATATCAACATTTCTAATCACTGAAGAATAAAAGTATATAAAACCTACACTATAACACAAGATAGATGACAAAGGAAAAATTAACGGAGTGTAAAAATTTAAGTATAAATTTGAGCAAGTATAGCTATTATGACAAAATATTTAAATGGGAGAAGCTACTTTATTATAAAAGCAGTGTTTGGAATTGTGTTAGCATCAATACCATCTGACACTTTCAAGATACATAACGCAAATATAGAAAAAAGATTTAAAAGGGGGTGCCTGGGTGGCTCAGTCAGTTGAGCGTCCGACTTTGGCTCAGGCCATGATCTCGCAGTCCGTGAGTTTGAGCCCCGCATCGGGCTCTGTGCTGACAGCTCAGAGCCTGGGGCCTGCTTCGGATTCTGTGTCTCCCTCTCTCTCTCTCTGTCCCTCCCCCGCTCATGCTCTGTCTCTCTCTCTGTCAAAAATAAATAAACATTATTAAAAAAAAGAAAAAAGATTTAAAGGAAAGGTGAATAATACAAACAAGAAAATACATGTCCATATTATTAATCAGACAATGTAGAAAAAAAATGAGGCAAAGAGAGTCACTGTCAATAAAAGCATAATAAAGTAGATTTAATTTCTACTGTGTTACCATTCAACATATATGATGCAAACCCTATTACTTATGTTTTGGGACAATATGTTTTGAGGAGGGATCTATTTGTGGAAGACTTTCATTCCTATTGTCCAGTACAGATCAACAAGGCTTAACACTGATTTGGATTTGATAAAGGCAGCTCAGAAAACACACACATCTCTCCTCGTAGAATACAATTCGGACCCTGAGTTGCATGAATAGTTTTAGGTGGATAATGTCTTCAGTTTGGAAACTTGTTTTAATTTAGAAGATGGGGGGAAATTTTACAGATAAAAATGAACTGACGGAATTAACATTTTTAGGTTTTCTTTTTTTGAAAGAGAGAGAGAGAGACCCGGGGCGGGGCAGAGGGAGAATCCCAAACAGGCTCCACACGGCCAGCACAGAGCCTGATGCAGGGCTCGAGCTCATGAACCGTGAGATCATGATCCGAGCCGATATCAAGAGTTGGATGCTTACCCAGCTGAGCCACCCAGGAACCCCTGGCAATAACGTTTTGAAAAATAAATCACCAAATGCTGGTGTACCATCAATATCAAAGGTAAATTTGGGCATGGCGGTATGAGATGCCTAATCCATGTAGTTGATGTCACCGGTTTGCTTCAAATATTAATGGCACTTGCTAGGGACTTTTTTTCTTTTTCCGTTTGTCCTTCTCCACCCCTCCCTGTTACAAGACATCCTTTGCTTTTGTCTTATTTGGGAAAAACTAAGGAGATTGTTAAAGGCGATTGGGAAATAGTTATAACTTTGTTGGGAAATGAATAGCACTTCTTTTAATATTTCACTTTAGAAGATGAGGAAGTGAGTGCCTCTACCTTTTCTTTTCCTTCTCCTGCAGCTCTACCTCATAACTTCAGCCATCTACACTTTCATTTTAACGTTACTAAGGTTGATGTTCTACGACATTGCGTTAGACAACCATGAAGTCCTTTTTGAGTATGTGATTTGTCTGTGGATTGATTCCAGAATTTCTAAAATCTGTATTGAACAATATTTACATTATAGCACCTGTGGAAATACTATTCACTGCATAGCCAAGCATTGTACTAGCACAACATTTATATTTTTTGTCTTTACTATCCCACCTATAATTTATCATGTCTTTTCATTCACGTTCAATTTTTCTTTTTATGTTGGCCTTTATCATAGTCTCATTTCCCCCTCTCTGCCCTGCATCCAATTCCACCTTCTCTGGAGTCCACTTGGTCCAGAGACCTCCCTCGTAGGGCCCTTGGCATTCCTTCCCCTCATGTAAATGTTGTCCTTTAGAATATCCAAAGAGCTCTCACCTTGACATTCCTTCTCTGCTTTTCTAGGTTGATTTTTTTTTAATTTTTTTTTCAATGTTTATTTTTGAGAGAGACAGAGACAGAATACGAGTGGGTTAGTGGCAGAGAGAGAGGGAGACACAGAGTCTGAAGCAGGCTCCAGGCTCTGAGCTGTCAGCACAGGGCCCGACACGGGGCTCGAATTCACAAGCCGTGAGATCATGACCTGAGCCAAAGTCGGATGCTCAACCTACCGAGCCACCCAGGCACTGCTCTAGGTTGATTTCTTACTTCCTTTCCTTCATATTTCATAATTCTTAGATTGCTCATGTGTTTGCTAACCAACTTCATAAGGCAGAGTGTGTGGGAGAAAAATTTCCAAGTTCTTATGTATCTGAAATTGCTTTTAGCCATCCATGGCACTTGATTGCTAATTAGGTAGCATGGGGAATAAGCTTAGGAATCCCCAGGGCTTACCCCAATGGGTTACCAGGGATAAAGAAGGACAAAGCCATAGGATGCTCACACCTGAGTTTGGGTAAATAAGATTAGGTGAATAAGGATTAGAGAAAGGGGGTTTAGACCCCCAGAATAGAGAGGGGGTGCAGAGGCCCCAGAATAGAGAGGGAGGGGCAGAGGCCCCAATATAGAACATAGGTATATAAAATAACCGAGACTAGATCTTCAGGGTGGAAGCACCCCCAATTTAGCATTATAACAAAAATCTGCTTTCACAGGAAGGAAGGACCAAGTTAGGTAAGCAGGTAAATTGGGCTACAGACTGCTGTGCTGCAGGTGAAGCAGCCCAGATCGGAGATGATTGACAAAAGAAAAGGTGCCTTGTTACCTCTGAGGTCACGTGTCCTACCTGTCTCACCTCCTAGTCTCCCTAAGACAAACAGAGGTGCTGCCTCATGTCCGCTGTAAACAACCTTCCGCCCGACTGCCTGGTGCCCGGATTTTGTTTTATATTAACTCAAACCCCAAACCCCGAAAATCTTCAAGACCCCCTTTCCCTCACATCCATGAGTTAATGTTCACAGTTTCATTGTCTCTCTGTGCCCATCCATCACCATGTTTGTAAGCCTTCTGATCCTAATAAATAAGGGGCAAGGACCCCTTTCGGGGCTCTTGTCTTTTCCCGGACATTAGCCATCTCTCGTTTTTCATCCTGCATCCTGCTCTCTTGCCGGACAAGAGAGAACTTTAGACCCAGAGTCTACAACAAGGTAGAATATGGAATTTTTGGTGAAAATTATTTTTCATGCACCTAAAGAACTTTGAAGGTATTGCTGTATTATTTTCTAGGATTCAGTCTGACGGATGGAAAGTAGGCCGTCAGTTTGACTATTGTTTCTTTTTGTATTATTGTTTCAACTTTTCTGCCTGTGGACATTTTTAGGATCTTTCTTTATCTGGAATGTTATGAAATATTGCAGTAATATTCCTAGAGATAGATCTTCCTTTATTTGCTTGGGTGGCCTTTTCAATCTGGAAACTCTGAGAAAATGTCAGTTATTTGTTCTGTAATTTCCTGGCATTTCTCTCTTTTCTCTATTAGGCAGATGTTCTCCTGGATTGATTCTTTGTTTTTTGTTTTTTTTATTTATCCTTTCTGTGTTTTTGTTTTTGCATTATGGATGATTTTTCTCAGTATTCTGAAATGTCTCTCTTTTTTTTTACCATTCATGTTTTATTTTCTGTTAAAGTTTTTATTTATTTATTTTGAGAGAGAGAGAGCATGCACATGGGAGGGACAGAGAAAGAGAGAGAGAGAGAGAGAGAGAGAGAGAGAGAAAGAGAGAGAGAGAATCCCAAGCAGGCTCTGCACTATCAGTGCAGATCCCAATGCAGGGCTCGATCTCATGACCCATGAGATAATGACCTGAGCCAAAATCAAGAGGTGGATGCTTAACCCACTGAGCCACCCAGGGCCCCCAACCACTGGTATTTTAAATTTTCAAAAATTTCCTGTAGTTCTCTGATGATTTTTCATTGCTTCTTGATTTTGAAGATGACCCAGGTTTTCAAAAACCATTTGAAAAAAACCAAGTGGAACCTTTTAAAAAGTTATAATTTCCCCCCAATTCATAATTATTCTCTGGGACATTTCCCCCCTTGTTTATCTTGGTCCCTTTTCTTTTTTATCAAGTTTGTATGGTATCTTTTGACTGCCCATTAGAAAAGATAAAGAATTTGATGCAAGTTTCCTTTCATTGCTTTTCCTTTTCTGACCCCTTGTTTTTATTGATTATTATCTTTACCTTGTCAAGGATTATGACAACAACATTTTTTGTGTAACTGCAATGAAGTTTACTGAGCTTTCTCTAAGGGTTGCACCTGAAGATTTAATCTGCAGTAAAACTGCATTTCCATTTTTATGATGATAAGAATATTATACACAACACAGCCAATGTAATGTGGTTGTAATATTAAATCACTAGGTACAGCCAACTGCTTGAAAGTGAATCTTGAAGTCTCATTTTTCCGATGGATTATCTTGACATTCCTTTTGAATTTATTTAGATTCTCCAACTTAATTACACTTTTCGGTTGCCTTGGGGATTTTGCAAAATACTGATACCTAATCTCACCCATAAACATTGATTGTTTTTTCTTTTTCTTTTTTTGGCCAGGGTTTGGGATGGGCAGTTTGGCTACAGGCATTTAAAATCTTCCAAGTGTTACTCCTTTGATCTCGATCACGATTTATGTGTTACTATGTTTTCTATCCCATGTTGTTCCCTGTTAAATATTTCTTCTTTAAAAAAATTCCCCTGAATTTTCTTCAAGTAGGTTTTTCATAATTTTCTTTGTAAATTTCAGAGTCATTGCTTATTTAAAAATGTCTTATTGTAATCTTACATTGGATTGACAGCTTAGCTCAGTATATATTTCTACAGCTGAACACGTTCAGAGAAATTATATTTAACATCTAATAGTGATGATGAGAAGTCTGATGTCAGGCTGCTTTTTTATTTATGTAGATTATATTATATAGAATTTTAATAAGCTTTTAATAGTTTGTTTTCATTCTTGGAGTTTTGAAATTTCTACAGTATATGTCTTGCTGTGAGTCTTTATTTTTCTTAGCACTAGGAAGCCTCTTTGAATATTATCTTTTATGAGCTCTGGGAAATATGCTCTGATTTTCTTGATAATCTCTGGTCTCTTTTTTCCCCTTTGTTTCTGAAACTGCTTTAGTAATGTCCAGTAGAACTATAATGCAAGCCATGTCTGCTGTTTCGAGTTTTCTAGTAGCTATATTTTCTAGTAGCCCTATTCTAAACAGCTAAAATGAAACAAGTGAAGAGATTTACATATTGTACTTAGCCTCATATAACAAACATAATCCTTTTAATATTCAAACGGCGTTAAAATTATTAATGAGACATTATCCATTCTTTTTTTAATATTAAGCCTTTGGAATCTTTTGTGTACTTTATACTTAGGATATGTGTCCATTCAAACTAACCACATTTAAAGAGTTCAGTAGCCCTGTGTGGCCAGTGTAATGGGTCCTGTCATGCTAACAAGTAGATGTTGGCCTGTTTGGACTTCTCCTTTTCCCTCCCTTTTCCAGGATACATTCCATTTCTTTTAGCTCTATCATCTGTAAGATTACAAATTTCAATTTTCAAATTACCAGCTTGGATTTTAGTACTATCCATCTTATTGTTTAGTATATTCACTGATATGTCTTCCTTTTTCCCCTCCTCCAAACCTCCCCTCTTTCTGTTTCTCTGTTTTATATACATTTATTTGCCAAATATCATGTCATAGCATCCTGCCTAGTTGGCGGATGCACGATTGTCTTTTAAAAAAATTTAAATCCAAGTTAGTTAACATGTAATGTAATAATGATTTCAGGAGTAGAATTTTGTGATTAGTCATTTAAATATAACACCCGGTGCTCACCCCAACCAGTGCCCTCCTTAATGCTCATCACCCATTTAGTCATCCCCCCACCCAACACCCCACCAATAATCGTCAGTTAGTTCTCTGTATTTAAGAGTCTCTTAAGGTTTGTCTCCCCCGTGTTTATTTTATTTTTGCTTCCCTTCCCCTACGTTCATCTGTTGTATTTCTCAAAGTCCACATATGAGTGAAATCATATGATATTTGTCTTTCTCTGACTTGCTTCGCTTAGCATAATACACTCTAGTTCCATCCACATTGTTTCAAATAGTAAGGTTTCATTCTTTTTGATAAAGTATATTATTCTATATATGTATGTGTGTGAGTGTGTGTGTGTGTGTGTGTGTGTGTGTGGACTACACACACACACATACACACACACACACACACACATCTTCTTTATCCATTCATCAATGGATATTTGGATGTTTGGGCTCTTTCCATACTTTGGCTATTGTTGACAGGGCTGCTATAAACATTAAGGTGCATGTACCACTTTGAATCACCATTTCATATCCTTTGGGTAAATACCTAGTAGGTGGATGCACTATTGTCTTTTTGTTTTTCAATTTTTTTTTAATGTTTATTCACTTTTTGAGAGACCGAGACAGAGAGGGAGCAGGGGAGGGGCAGAGGGAGACACAGAATCCAAAGCAGGCTCCAGGCTCTGAGCTGTCAGCACAGAGACTGATGCGGGGCTTAAACTCACAAACCAGGAGATCATGACTTAAGCCTAAGTCAGACGCTTAACCGACTAAGCCACCCAGGCACCCCATGATGCACTATTGTCTTAAATCTATCTGAGGGTAATAATTAGATTTTTTTTTTACTTTTTTTTAATATGAAATTTATTGTCAAATTGGTTTCCATACAACACCCAGTGGTCATCCCAACAGGTGCCCTCTTCGGGAGACTGTAGATGCTGGAGAGGATGTGGAGAAATGGGAACCTTCTTGCTCTGTTGGTGGGAATGCAAACTGGTGCAGCTGCTCTGGAAAACAGTGTGGAGGTTCCTCAAAAAATTGAAAATAGATCTACCCTATGACCCAGCAATAGTACTGCTAGGAATTTACCCAAGGGATACAGGAGTGTTGATGCATAGGGGCACTTGTACCCCAATGTTTATCGCAGCACTTTCAACAATAGCCAAATTGTGGAAAGAGCCTATATGTTCATCAACTGACGAATGGATAAAGAAGATGTGTTTATATATACAATGGAATACTACTTGGCAATGAGAAAGAATGAAATGTGGCCTCTTGTAGCAACGTGGATAGAACTGGAGAGTGTTATGCTAAGTGAAATAAGTCCTACAGAGAAAGACAGATACCATATGTTTTCACTCTTATGTGGATCCTGAGAAACTTAATAGATTTTTAAAACAATTTTTTTAATTTCCACTTTGGCTCTAAATTATCTACTTCCCCTAGCATCAGTTATGCTTAGTTTGTTGCTTATTGTTTTATAGAAGTAGTTTTTCTTTTTTTTTTTTTTTTTTAATTTTTTTTTCAACGTTTATTTATTTTTGGGACAGAGGGAGACAGAGCATGAACGGGGAAGGGGCAGAGAGAGAGGGAGACACAGAATCGGAAACAGGCTCCAGGCTCTGAGCCATCAGCCCAGAGCCCGACGCGGGGCTCGAACTCACGGACCGCGAGATCGTGACCTGGCTGAAGTCGGACGCTTAACCGACTGCGCCACCCAGGCGCCCCTAGAAGTAGTTTTTCTTAAATATGCAATGAACCTTTGTTTTTAATCCATATTTCTGAAAGAAGGATTTGGTTTAGTACAGGTGATGGGCATGTCCCCTGGGAAAGATAGTGCTCCCTATGAATACCATGTTGACAGGAAGACTTCCCTGAAGGCGCACTAGAGGTTAGAAAGGCAGCCTTCAAAGCAATGTAGATTGCAGTCTGGAGTCTGTGTGTGTGTGTGTGTGTGTGTGTGTGTGTGTGGTGTATATGTGTAAGCTCTTGGACTATTAAATTTCCTAGAGATGAGGAAGATGTCTTTTTTACTCTCTATTATATACTCCCAAATTCAGAGTAGGCTTTCAATAGTTTGAAATAATAGGTGATTATTTTTCTTTCTCTTTACTGCTTCTTTTAATTTTTCTGTCTTTGTTATTTGATCTTTGTTTTTATGTTATCTTTTTACTTGGAAGCTATGCAATGCTACTAATAGGTAACTTAAGAAAATGATGTGTTTAAAGCTATATGTTACATATAAATGTGCTTACATATATGTATGCATATATATGTGTAATGTCAAATATAAAAGCAAATATATTGACTCCCTTCACAGCACATAATAAAGTTACTTCATTTGTATCACCTCCTTTCTCCTGTCTTTCCTATAGGCATGTCTGTGACCTTAATTCTAGTCCATTATCAACAATTTGTTGTTATTAAATATGTAGTTTTCTTTCAAGATTTATAAAATATCCTCCTGTCCTTATTAGGAGTATTGTTATTGACCTTCTTATATACATTTATTCAGATTTAACGCTCTCTGCCAGACGTTTCTTTCCATAATTTAATCATTTAACCAGTTAGAATTTATATATTCTTTTTATTTAAAAAATTTTTTAATATTTATTTTTGAGAGAGAGAGATGGAGTGCGAATGGGGGAGGGGCAGGGAGAGAGGGAGACACAGAATCTGAAGCAGGCTCTAGGCTCTGAGCTGTCAGCACAGAGCCCGATGCAGGGTTCGAACCCATGGACCACGAGATCATGATCTGAGCTGAAGTCGGACACTTAACCAACTGAGCCACCCAGGCACCCCTAGAATTTCTATATTCTAATGCAGCTTTGGTTCCTAGGATTTTCCAACTTCAAGTAGGAGTGAAATGAAGGAAGTATTACTCCTATGTTTTCTAATTTTTTTTTGTTTGCTTAGGAAAATGTTTTCCAGTTTATGAAAAATGTCTTCCAACTGGAATAAAAACTTAAATTTGTGTAGAATTTTCAAATTACATAATTTTGTTCCCAACACACTGTAGATCAATCAATATACTGGAATCTAATTTTGCTTAGGAGAAAAGTCAGAGGTCACCTATATTCAATTTTCCTTCTGAATTACATGCAGGCACTTCTGGGATAATTAGGAAATTCTTTATTTTCAGACTTCTGTAAATATACCAGGATATGCTTTAGTTCACATTGCTTTCAATCATCTTGCTTTTGAATCTGACTCTTTAGGAATGCCCTATTTATTTCAGGAAATTCTTTTATTTCAGGAAATTTTCCCTATACTTTATACTTGGGGGAAAAAAGTTTTACTCCTGGGTGTTCTAGTTTGTCTTTCCGAGACCAATTATCCATAAATTGGATACATTGCCTTTTCTTCTGAGAATTGTTTTCTGTCTAGTTATTGTGATCTCTTTATCTTTTTATTCTGAATCAAGGAATGCCTTTTGGTGAAAGTCATATTTAAATTGAGAACTCAGCTATGAGAAACAGTTGACCAAGGAAAGAGATATCAACACATAATCGAGATATCAACACATAATCATTGAGCCATGGCTATATACCAGGCCAACGACAAGTCGGGAGCCAGAGAAATAAAGGACGTGGTTGTTATCTTGAAACTGCTTACGACATAGTGAGGCGTCACAAAAAATGAATACACAGTACAGTATTGTGATAAATCCCAGAAGAGTTGTACACTCTCAGTAATGATTTGGAGCTTAGAGGAGAAGCATCTGGCATAGCCAGGGGACAGAGGCTTAGATAAATCTTCCTGTGAAAGTTGATTTATCAGCTGAGTTCTAACGGAGGAAGGAGCCATCCACTTGAGGAATGACCAGAAGGCTATTCGAAGCAAAAACAGCAAAATTGGCAGGGCCTTGAGGTGGCAAGAGAGGGGCCTGCTTTCAGGAAGTGCATTCTGTAACAGAGCCTCTCAAGAGTTCCCTGATTAATTCAGGGATCTCTAATGGGTTCAATCTTTTATCTATTTTCCAACATCATATAGCTTTGGATCATCTCCAGTTATGAAAGATGTAGCTCCGTATTTTGCCTGTGTTCATTTTATACAAAGCATTTTAATGAAAGCTGCAGTATTCTAGGAATGCAACTACCTCATCACAGGAGATTGTTCTGCATTGTTGCATGTTAAAATGAATCATTGTGTGTAGCACTTATTCCATATCCGGGAGATTACTCTGTAGATCCATATTTAGTTAGGCTTATTGAGTTTGGCTCATATTATTAGCATTATTATGGAACTAATAATGGATGTACATTTCATTCTCCAGTGGAAAAGGCATTCCAGTCGTAATACTCAGAGCAATAGCTCAAGAGATATTTTTAATAAAATATCCCATTTACAGTCTCTAGTGGAAAAATAAAACACTCACGCCTCTGGCATAAAAATTTAAGTTTACTGAGGTGCATTTTACTTGGTGACTAAAGGGATATTTCACTGAGTCAGGCCAGGTACACCTCTGAAGAAAAGTTAGGGGAGGAGAGAAGCCAGGATTGGTACCAGAAACTAGTGATTGAGGGCTTAGTTATAATGTCACAAAGAAGATTTATCAGCTACACGAGAAAACTCCTGGGGCTCAGATTCATATCAGGAATTTGTCCAGAACACATTGGGATCGCAACTTTGTTTCTATGCTCTCTTTCTAGAGTATAATACGGGGAGGTACTAATGGAGCAGGTTTAGAAGACAACGATGCATGACCAGCACAGTGAACCCTCCTCATGGAAAGCCTATTTGTCTTTGTGGTTTAGAATATGTTGGAGGGAGATGGGGAGCTGTGGCTTCTATTGCTTTTATTTGGATAGGTTAACTTCTCTGAAAAAGGTTTTTCCCTCCAACACAACTGTTATATGATTAGGGCATCCTCACTGTTCACTGAAAATTGGGGGGAAATCTACAGATCTCTAGGCTGTCATGGGGAGGCCAGTTCCCTAGGCTGTTAGGGGAAATTTTATCTCTGTCCTCTTCCCAACTCTCAACTTACACTCCTCATATAGTTTTCTACCATTTTTTTGCTATTGTTGGTTTATTAGCTTTTTTGCCTGGTGCCTCAGAGAGCCTCAGAATAATGGGTAATGTTCAGGAGCAACTACCAAAATATATCTCGATGTATATACATTCAAAAGGGGGATCTTATAAGGTGTATTTATAACCTAAATATTTGCTGAGCGGCTACTATGAGCAAGGCTCTTTTAAATGGAGGCAATCAGTAATGAGCAAAAAAAGACCAAGTTCCTAACTTCATGGACGTTTTGTCTTAGTATTTCATCACAGTCTAGATGGGTCACAGGATCAAGTAGGTGACCTTGACAAGGCAAGCTTCCTTCATGTCCCTGGATCCCTTGCTCTCTTGTATTAATGTTCAGCACATGCAAAGGTTGGAGCAGTTGGATTTAGATGGCAAGTGCTGAAGGAAGCATGCATTACAGGAAGCCATAAAAAGAACTTAACTGAGAGACATAGCTGAAGAGTAAACTATTCTTTGTAGGAAGGATAGTGTAACTTCAAGTTGCTATACAGGCTTGTCTTAATTTAACTATCTTCAGCCTCCTTTTAAACTAGTTATTTTCTTCTTTATTAACTTACTGCCCTTCCACTATTGAAATAGTTCAGTCACTCTATGTTCTTTGTTGTCCTGAGATACATAAAACAATGTAACTCAAAATAAGAAAGGATTTTCTCTCCAAGCTGTGTTTTAAAAGCTTAGGTCCTGAGGAAAACCAAAAGCACACTCAACACAGGTAAGAGACTTGGAAAAGTGAAGTAGAATCAATTGAAGCCAAATCATCAATTTCTCCAGACTGGCTTTCCCCTGGATAAACCCTGAAATGAGGAAAGAACTCCCCATTAGGTGTCCGGGATATGAGAACAAGACTGAAGTCATTTTCTGCTGAAAGCAAGGGGAAATATCTGGACCTGGGAGAAGAAATGGCTGGCTGATACCTCTGGGGAGAAGTGGTCTCAGGTAATCTCACATCTCCTCAACCCTAGCACACTGTCAAAGCAGCACAATGGTTGCTTTGTACCTGAGATGGAAAGACATAGTAGAAAGCACCATCGGCCCAAAGGGGCCAGGTGAATAGAAATGCATTTTGTAGCAGTCAGCTCTCCAAGGACCAGGAGTGATGACAGGTGCCTTAGTGGATTTATGTATGGTCAAACTGTATTGGCCATCTGGTGCGACTTCCACAACTTAACCCCTAATAATATCAGAGAAGGTCATTGAGAGGATGTGACCACTGGTTGACCCAGGAGCTGGACCCCAGGCAATTGTAGGCTCTTAATCCCCTTGCCTGTCCTTGGATTTTATGTCCTTCCCATTGTGGGAGCCATTTCCAAGAATGTATCCTCGAGAACGCAAGGTGTTCTTGAGACCATCTGGACTGAATATGTGATCGAATCCCATTAAGACCTCTGTATAAACTTTTAATCTTCTGGAGGGCAGAAGCAGAGATCTATGCATCTCACAGCATACAAGACAAGCCTTATATGTATAAGTTTCCTTGCTTCTTAAACCTGTCACCTACCAATTTGGGTGCGGTCTGTCTCTTCAGCCTTTCCATGTCCTCTGTGTACAGGGGCCAGTTTCAGATTTCACCAGGGGAAATCTTGAGTTTGCAAACCAAGAAATATACACAGTAAGCTCATATTTGATATCTACATGTCATGGACCAATTTTGGCAGAAACACAACTCTAGCTGGATGAAGGTCCTAAATAGAAACAATGGGAAGACAGTGTGTGGACTGAGATTCCTTCTTGCTGTATTTTCTTTCTGTTCACTCCTATCTCAGGGAAGCTAGAGGCCATTATGGAAAAGGTCTTGGGGATCCAGCTTGAACTAGTTTAGGTCACTTTTCCTAAGTGAAGGATGTCTATCTATTTCCAAGTTTAGTGGACCTGGCTTTAACATAAAAAGATAACACTTTTTTTTAACTCCATGGCATTTCTTTCCCTGACCCCTAATTCTGTAGTATTCTATAGTATCATTTCCTCCAGTTATTCTCTAGTCTCTGCCTTTTAAGGGTATAATAACACATATACTTGAACAAATATAAAATAAATTTAAAGTACTTTTATTCTGTATTCTATTTTGTGTATTTCATCACTTAATATAAACATATCCTTGGCATATTATAAAACATGATATAATCTTGGTCTTGGTGGGTGGGGTTCAAGTTGTATTTACTTTATTTATAAGGAAAGAAGATTTTTTTTTTAATTTTTTTTTTCAATGTTTATTTATTTTTCGGACAGAGAGAGACAGAGCATGAACGGGGGAGGGTCAGAGAGAGAGGGAGACACAGAATCGGAAACAGGCTCCAGGCTCCGAGCCATCAGCCCAGAGCCTGACGCGGGGCTCGAACTCCCGGACCGCGAGATCGTGACCTGGCTGAAGTTGGACGCTTAACCGACTGCGCCACCCAGGCGCCCCGACTTTTCTTTTTTTTAACCACGACCATGGATTTGGGGGTGGGGGGTTGGGTGGCAGAGAAATGGTCTCCTTTTGTGTGGATTGATACTGTTAAGAATTGCCTCCTAGATTCTTTACTGGGAAGATATGTCTTGGAAAAAAGTGGGGATTAAACTTCTTTACATTTATCTTAGTTTAATCATATCTATAAGCACCTCTTTCTTTTATTGATTTTTTTATTGTTCTCTCTTTTTGAATTATTAAAATCTGATAATGCTGAGTGAAGAACAAATCCTAAAGGGCACTGATGGTTCTCCTTTAAAAGATACAAAAAGGGGGGCGCCTGGGTGGCGCAGTCGGTTAAGCGTCCGACTTCAGCCAGGTCACGATCTCGTGGTCCATGAGTTCGAGCCCCGCGTCGGGCTCTGGGCTGATGGCTCAGAGCCTGGAGCCTGTTTCCCATTCTGTGTCTGCCCCTCCCCCGTTCATGCTCTGTCTCTCGCTGTCCCAAAAATAAATAAACGTTGAAAAAAAAAATTAAAAAAAAAATAAATAAAAGATACAAAAAGGGAACATGGGACATTGTTATCAAAAGCTTTGTTAGATTATTAAATGAAATGCAAGGTGACATAAGAAAACTGTTGCACTTAAGCCTTTGGGAAGATAAGCATTTGTAGTGGTGTTGAATAATTTTACTTTTACTTTTGAATTTTATATTTAAAAATGTCTCTGGGAATAATGAGATGTTTGGGCTGATAAGAGTGCACTGAGGCCAAAGGGAAAGGAAAAAAACTCATTTGTATGTGATGTGGAAGAGAGGGCTGATGTTAGTTATCTGGATGCACTGGTGATATGAATCCATTTGGATTCATGGAGTGCCGCGTGAGAAGCAGGAAGGAAATCCAGCTGAGGAATGATTGTGTCTGGGCCTACCATGGTGGGGATGGGAATATGAACAGTGTGTGTGTGAGAATTGTGACCATCAAGTAATCGAAACAGGTGTGGTAAAGAAAGGATGGTTGAAGGGTCAGCTTCATCAACTCCTATTTTATTAAAGAATGCCCACGTGTCCTGTCAATGAGTTATGTTTTTTTCCCCTCAGTTTGAAGCATAGAAAAAAATCACCCCGATGCATGCATGTTCCGTGCCTCTGGATTTCTGACCCTATTACACAAAGACTTCTCCGCCTCTGGACAGCGATCTGCCTTTTTCTTTCCTCTGTGGCATAAGCCCCAAACAGGATACCGCTACTAACAAGGAATTGAGGCAAGACTGGTAAATGCCACCATGAGAATTTTCCTAGTGGTGTTAGATTGACTCAAAATTGCCCCTCGCAAATTGGGAAACAGTGTATAATGGACAGACAAATTAGTGCCTCTAAAAAATGTAGTGGTAATAAAGGATGTAATGGAAGGAAAATAAGCTAATTCTCAAGACAGGTAACAGAAAGAATGATGAAGCTAAATTTTCCTCAATTTACTATGATGGAGTTGACCCTCTCTCACGTCAACATTCAAAAGATACAAATATCAGTATTTTACATAGACGGCTGATGTTGGCTTGAAAACGTACGGTTACAATGTAAATTAAAAACAAGTGAGGGAAATTCCATTTTATCCTGATGAAAGCATCTGAAGAAAGTGATATCCACTTGCTTTAAGACAGACCTGTGTCTATTTCCTTTCATTCCTATTCTTGCTGAAGACTGACGTCCACATTCTACGCTGCCATTGGGGTTTCTAGCTACTTAAAGTAAAAGTTTTTATTAGGCTTGATGCTACTGTTGAATATCCATAGCCATATTTTGGCAAGGAAATCAGAGCCTGGCAGCCTTTTTCAATAATTTCCTATAATGTAAGAGGGCTTAATGCCCCTATTATAGAACTGATTTTATTATACTCTCTGCTCCAGAACTAATGGAGCACTCGACTTATTCATGTTAAAGAAAATGATTGAATATGAAAAGCTTCCAGATCCTGCTTCTTGCCAGGATTAAAACTGCTCTGTCCTTTATACTGACCAGAAAAGTCACCCCTTAATTAAGTTTATTGTTATTTTTCACCTGCCAGGAAGTCCCATACAAAGCATATAGAAATGCATTTGTTGAAAATTATTTTAGATCTCTTTTTAAAATCCTTATTTTTGTTTTATAATATGTAATAATATAGTCATTGACTGCTTAAAGCATGACAGATACTCTCCCAGTTCTTTATATGAATTGATTCAAATAATTCTCACAAAAACCCTAGGAGTTATATACTGTTCATATCACCATTTTATGGATGAAGAAAAGAAGGCTCAGAAAGTTAAGTAGATAGCAGAGTCAGGATTTAAATACACACCATCCGAGCCCTTAACCACCGTGCTAAACTATTTTTCCATTTAGCCAAGCGCATATGAAAGTGAACTCAGCTAGTGAGTTGATAATCACATCATTTATTAAAAATTTACTGAGTGACTACTGTTTGCAACATAATAACCGTAGCAGTGTAGACTGGAGAGTAAGCTAGATAAAATCAGACTGCTTAATTGGGGGAGCTTTTTGTCAGGTGAATGAGATGGGAAAGCACAAAGCTAAGTAAAATGTGAGGTGGTGCGTATTGCCCTACAATGCAAGCACAAACTGAATAACAGGAGCAGAGAGATAGGTTTATTATAATTATTTTTGTGGGGTCACACAGCACTTTATGGAGAAAGTGGCACTTAGGCATGCCCTTGAAGCGTGTGAAAGATGTGGACAAGTAGGGTTAGCAAGATACAATTTCTGGGTGGAGGGTAAAATATTAACCAAAAGAAAGAATGGCCAGGCTTGTTTGCTGTTTCTAGTTTGAGATGGAAAGTACTATAGAATCACATAATGTTAGATTTGATTGTGTTCACAGAGATTATTTGCTCTACATAAACGCCACTGATAGAGAAGCGAAACCCTAAAGAAATATTATGCACCTGTTGTACTTATATGAGCTCTTATTACAGAAAGGATGAAGGTTGCAAAGAGAAACATGAGCTTGAAAAGGATAAGTGGTATTCATCTGATGATTGAAATTGAGTGCCCGATTTAGGAATTTAGATTTCAGCAGAGAGTCAATGAAAGGTTTTTTTTTTTTTAAAGTGTGTTCAGTAGGGGCGCCTAGGTGGCTCAGTTGGTTGTGTGTCCAACCTTGACTCAGGTTATGATCTGTGCTGACAGCTCAGAGCCCAGAGTTTGCTTTGGATTCTGTGCCTTCCTCTCTCTCTCTGCCCCTCCCCTGCTCATGCCCTGTCTCTCTCTCTCTCAAAAATAGATAAACATTAAAACATTTTTTTTGAAAAGTATGTCTGGTAGTCTTTGTTGATCTCTGGATGCAGATCAGAGTTTAAATTGCACCTGTCACTTCTGTCCTTCACAAACTATATTGGAGGGAAGTTCATTAATGTCTCTCTTGATGATAATACTATTTCCTCAAAGATTTGCTCAAGGATACCTTAGATATCACGTGTGAGGTGTTTATCTAATACTGGCATAGAGTATATATAAGAGTATATGGCATCGAGGGACACCTGGGTGGCTCAGTTGGCTGAGCGTCCGACTTTGGCTCAGGTCATGATCTCACAGTCTTTGGGTTTGAGCCCTGCATCAGGCTCTATGCTGATGGCTCAGAGCCTGGAGCCTGCATCAGATTCTGTCTCTCTCTCTCTCTCTCTCTCTCTCTCTCTCTGTCCCTCCTCCATTCACACTCTGTCTCTCTATGAAAATAAATAAATAAAACATAAAAAAAAAGAGCTTAAGGCATCAAGTACATATTAAGTATACTTAGGTACACAATTATTATATTTGAGTTTTATGTCAGCGGCTTGATAAAATCTATGTTTTTGGGGCGCCTGGGTGGCGCAGTCGGTTAAGCGTCCGACTTCAGCCAGGTCACCATCTCTCCGTCCGGGAGTTCGAGCCCCGCGTCAGGCTCTGGGCTGATGGCTCAGAGCCTGGAGCCTGCTTCCGATTCTGTGTCTCCCTCTCTCTCTGCCCCTCCCCCGTTCATGCTCTCTCTCTCTCTGTCCCAAAAATAAATAAAAAAAGTTGAAAAAAAAAATTAAAAAAAAAAATCTATGTTTTAAAACAATAACTGACGGGGCGCCTGGGTGGCTCAGTCGGTTAAGCGTCCGACTTCAGCTCAGGTCACGATCTCGCGGTCCGTGAGTTCGAGTCCCGCGTCGGGCTCTGGGCTGATGGCCCAGCCTGGAGCCTGCTTCTGATTCTGTGTCTCCCTCTCTCTCTGCCCCTCCCCCGTTCATGCTTTGTCTCTCTCTGTCTCAAAAATAAATAAACATTAAAAAAAATTAAAAAAAAAATAAAACAATAACTGACAAGAAGTGGATCACATTTTTCAAGTGAAAAAATTGGAACCATGTTGATCTATATTACAATGTCCCAGGAAAGAAGTGAAAAGTTACTGAACTGGATAATTAAGAAAAGAAAAATCAAAGTCTTAAGGATGCAGAGTCTATAGCATTTGGTCACTGATTACATGTGAGAAGAAACTGGGAGAAAACATAACTGATTGACAGGGCAAATGGGTATCCCTTTAATAAAATGAATTAGGAAGCTAATCCCTACACCCATGGGTTTTAGGGAGAAATGAGGGACAGTGATCTATGTACAACTCTTGAAAGAACTACGTGAAAAGAATTATCCCCAGGAGAAGTCATGCTTTGGGAAATTTTCACAGATGAGGATAGGGACACAGTGGATTTTTCGGGTGACTGATCGTGTGGTCTAGAAGACACACTGTCTCACTTTGAGGTTTCGGGTGGCATATGAGATTGGGTCAATTCAAGATTTAGTAAGCCATATAGGCAGGACAATGTTTAGATGAGAGAATCTGGGGGGCCCATATTTTCCGTGGTGACTGATACAAACAGGGACAGAAGGCTTGACGGGATTGTCTCTGATGGTCTCCAAGACAGATTTAGATGTTGATACTACAACTGTTGGAGAAAGGTGGGGGGTAGGGTGGGGGGAGCTGCAGGAACACATAAAGTTATGTTTTCATTCCTTGGCATCTTCTTGCAAGGCAGTTTTGAGAACCCAAAAGGGGCCACAACATACAGAACACTGTGAGAGCTCCATTACCTCTGACGGCATTGAAGCTGAAAATTTTATTTTGAAAAAGGAAAGAAAATGAGAAAACTACTCTGTACAGCATTCCGAGCATCGGTAAAAAGATCCTTGGTGAAATGGAAGTGGTTGAAACCTTAGCAAATATGCTCAAGCAATATTTGAGGTTAATGTATCAAAGAAAATTAAAGATCAGGCTTAATCAAATATGGTTCATAGACTTTAGAAAACAATTAAAAATTCTCAGTGATCTTACAAACCAATAAGAAAAATAGGAAACACCCAAATGTACATAAAATAATAAATAAGGGTCAGAAACCAAAATAGCCAATAAAAAAATAAAACAAAAAAGCTTAGGGAAAAATATTCAATATAGCTGTTATTCAAGAAAAGATAAGATAAAATGAGATAACACCCTTCCCTTAACATACGGCAAACTTGCAATTAAATTCTACCTAATAAATATCTAAATATTAGTGTATAAGTATACTGATATATATGTGTGTATGTATTCATCTCCGTGTTTGAAAAGAGGCAGGAAAATGAAATTTCTCTTCTGTTTCTGAGGAGAGTAAAGAGTTAACTTGTAAAATGTTCCCAACAGATACCTGATTTTATATACTAAATGTGTGTATAATGTTCACATACTCTGACCCCTTGAATCCACTTTTGGCATATATCCTAAGGAAATCAGATGTATACTCAAGGATTTATTTGTGTGCATTCTAATTACAACATCATGAAATGAAATATCACAAGTACTCTAAATATTCAAATAAGGATGGAAAGCAGTTACGTCCCTAAACGTCAAAGTCTATTGAAGGATTTGGACAACACTGAGAATATTTTAAATACATTTTATTATGGAATATTAGATCCACATGAAAGAATATTCATAATATGCATGTACAATCTGATGCATGATTGAAAGAACATGCATGAACCACCTAACAACCTAAGCACTAGAACATTCTCAAATA
Source organism: Prionailurus viverrinus (assembly GCF_022837055.1). Classification (NCBI taxonomy): domain Eukaryota; kingdom Metazoa; phylum Chordata; class Mammalia; order Carnivora; family Felidae; genus Prionailurus; species Prionailurus viverrinus. Next base: position 152,403,553 of record NC_062562.1, read on the forward strand.
TCACTGGAGCTATCAACAGGACTCTTACTTATACAGCTAGTATACAAAAACATATCCCTAATTTCTTGATTGTGTTTATGGAATTATTGAAGGGTGACATACATACAGAAAAATGCCCAAATCATACATATACAGGTAATGGATGTTATAAACGGACATAACCAGCACCCAGATCATCAAACTGAACATTAGAAGTCCTCCTTGGGTTCTTTTCCTCGTGCTTCTCCCCAAAGGATAATCATTATTCTGAGTTCTAATATCATAATTAGTTGTGCCTGATTTTGAACATTATATAAGTGAATTCACACTGTCTGCATTTTTGTGCGCATCTCACTTTTTTCTAAGCATTGTAGGTGTGGATATCTCACTTCCAGAATGGTGGAGTATGGTATTCTGAAAATCTGCTCCTCCCTATAAGAACAAGAACATTGGCAAAATCTGTTAAAATCAGCAGTTTCAGAATTCTCGAACAACGTGCAACAAAATGAGTAATGTTTTACTCAAGACAAACAGTGGAATCTTGGTAAGAACAGACAGTCTTGTGGCTTTTTAACTTGTTCTAATCCCAACCCTTCTCCCCAGCTCCATAGTAGCTTTAAAAAACCAACCATGGTAGCTGGGAAAGCAGACAGACTGGCACCCACAGGATGGGGAAGAATGAGTTTGGAGCACCCCAAAAGCCCATTCCCACTGATTTGCCACATTTGACCCTTCTGGAAAAGCTTCATTCTCAGAGTGTGTTTTTATTTCACCTGACTTGGAGCTCACTGGAAGTGAACTACCTACAGGGCCTTTTACAAAAACAAACAAACAAAAAACAAACAAATCATTAGCAAATGTTTAACTTGCAGCTGCTTTAGGCGGCATTACCTACCAGTTGGGGTTAAGGAAAGCCTGACCAGACAGAAAACCTTAAAAGGAAAAGCAACCTGGGGAATCAGACATCCCTCAGCAGCTTTGAGAAGCTCTAATATATTCCTGGGAATGTAAAAGGCCACACACATATGCAGAACTGAGAGCATGTGCAAAGCTATGCACATGTCCAGGAAAGACCTGAGAAGGCCCCAAGCTCTCACCTCTGGCTGACCTTGAGACTCTGTACAAGCAGGAGGTAAAGGCTAATGCAGAGTTATAAACTGCCTCTTGGAGCACTGAAAACAAATCTCAACATATATTAAACATGCAATAATCAAGTTCAGCAAGGGCACAGAACACAAAATCAATACACAAGTATCAGTGGCATTTCTGTACATGAGCACTGAACAATAGGAAAATGAAATTGGGAAAGCAATTACTTTAAAGGGCATCCAAAAATAAAATACTTCGGAAACTGCTTAAACACAAGGCATGCACGGGAAACTACAAAATGTCATTGAAAGAAATTATAGAAGATTGACACAGACAGAAAAACATCCCATAGTCCTGGATCTGAAGAATTAAAACTGTTCAAATGAAAATACTCCCCAAATTGATCGATGGGTCAAATGCAACATTCCTGGCTATTTCCTGTCTCCTACCGAGTAAAAGGCTGTAATGCTGTTAATACTCAAATACCATGGCTCTTAGAATTCTATTCATATGAAGAACAGTATGGATCTTTTTGCTTCTGCAGTTTCCTCATAACCATTTGTTTAATGCTGGTCACATTATTATCCAGGATACAGCATCTTCATTGTGCGCTCCATGAATACTGGTTCCCAATGACTCAAAAGTTGTTAACTTTGCTTCTCTGATGATAACCACAAAAGCCAACATTATCTAGAGAACAAAGGAAAGTGTAAACAGTAATTCTTTATCTGGTCATAGTAACTTTATGATTTGAGAACATAAAACAACACATTTCCAACTCCATCTGTTGAACTCTTTAGGCCGCAATCACTACATTCTTAGAATGTGATCTCGTTTCATGTTGTCCATACCTTCTACACACTGCCACCGGTAGAGAAGAGAGGCAAGGACCCAGTGTTCAGAACAAGCATGGATCCATTCATGTAAGGAAGATCCATCCCTCATTGAGGATGGTATAAGCTTGGCTGAGGAAAGCACAACCATGCCACATTGGTTGGAGTCCAGAGGACATTAATCAGAAGGTCCCTTGGGCATTATGGAGGTACCGTCTCATCACCTTCAGAGGAATTAGGTGCAGCCATTCCTGAGGCACTGCCTGGAACATGATGCAGAACTTGTGAAGAAAGTGGGTGACCTCCCTGGGGACTGATGGTGGGAATCCTAAGAATAAATATTGGCTGCTGCCATCCCCGTTACCCTTGGGTGCTACACACCTGAGGCACAACCATGGTCCAACACAGAAGGGTAAGGGGTCCATGCAGGGTCCTACCCATGAGACTCATTCCCAACGGCTGACAGCGGACCATTGCTAACTCAGAGTTCTAAGCTTGTCCTATGTTCTGTCTTGGATAAAAGTCATCCCAAACCAATGTGCCAGCACTATGCACATTGTGCATAGTGGCCCCGTCTCATTGGAGTGTCTAGCCAACCCCACTGTCTGTTTAGAGGGTCAAATATCTGAAGTGGAAAAGCAGAGACTGTGGCCCACATAGCCCCTGGTATTGACTCAGGGCACCCCAGCTGGAGAGTATTACTAGCCATGGCAGGTTTGAGCTACCGGGAGTTAGAAAATTTTGAGTTTGATGCTTCCAGTGATAGAAACTCGTATGGGACCAGGTCTAGACTCTAGGTACACTGCCCAGAGAACAGTGCTGGCCCTGATGAGTTCCAGGCATAGGCTGGTGATGACTTAGAACATTGTGGGAAGGCATTCTGAAACATGGGGATGCCTGAAGCGTGGGGGCACAGAGCAGGAGCACCTCTCGCACAGGTCTCAGAATGGTATTGGCACAGACTACTATTAGTTTACCAAAAATCCATTTGCTTTTCCTCTAGGCAGGCAGCAAGATGATATTTTCTAGATTTCTTTAGAGTTAGGTGTGACCATGTGAGTTCTAGCTAGTGAGTTGTGTGTAAATGTATGGAAAGAAATGATGTATGCCGCTCCCTGACTTAACTTATTATATACTCTTCCTACATGACATTCTGCTGGCTTTTCCTTTGTTTTATTGGATATAGGTAAAAATTCAGGGTAAGCTTGGGAACTATGGACCAAAGATGACCTGATTGGTCTTGGTTATATGAACCATTTAGTGAAACAGAGCCCTCTACCTGCCCTGCAGGTTAAAGCTTGAGAAAGATATAGGCTTCTATTGCATTAGACCATGGAGATAACAGAGTCTATAGTAGCCAAACTCCTGCAGTAATATTTTAAGACTGTGTATATTTATGTCAGAGTTCTTAAAGTTATTAAAATTAAGCCTGTGAAATAATTTAGAAAAGGAAATTGGGGCCACTAAAGACCAAAATAAGTCTATTGAGCATTTTGCCCTAAAATTAGATGTGGATGGTAATATTAATTTCACATATAAGAGAAATACCATGGATGTAGTTTATCCTAGTTGTAGTAAGGCTATTGACCACATTTCTCATGGGTCCCTTTTGGCTGTATCCTTACGAATACAAAGGTAATGTATAAGGAGCTATGTCAAGATGTGAAAGTTTCTAGCCAAGTTCTAACATCTCTGTCATTGTTTCTCTTTCTTCATTTTTAGTAGCAGCTTGGATGGAGGCAGATGAGAAATGCTTATCTAATTTGCAGGTGATGAAAACCAAGATGAGATAATACGATATGTCAGAACCAAGATTCACAATGATAGACTGAAAAGATGGACTGAAATAAAGAAAATGAAATTCAGCAAAAACAAATGTAAGACACAATTTAGTTTTAGTGTCACTTACCTCAATATGACAGATAGGGCTTAGTTTAAAGGGTAAAAAATTGAGGACAGTTCTCAAAGAAGTAGTTGAAAATCCACAACCTGCCAGATATGTCACCAAAATGATACTATAGTTGCTCCTAAAAAAATGGCTCAGATAAAGATTAGGAGCACAGATAGATCTAGAACCCTTCAAACAGGGATTTGCAGTAGAGGTGTTTTGGAAATTTGCAGATGTAATTTTTTTAAATCATTCCAGACCTTTTGGCAATAGTGAGCATCTATCCAGCAATGCTACACATCCTACAGTACATGAACCAGGTCATGTTCAAAGAATTTTCCTTTGTCATTTTTGACCTTCAAACGTCCTACAGGGTATTATTATAGGCAAACATTGCTTATAATCACCTAAGCTTAAAACCTAACTACTTGTAACATAAAATCTTAATATATTACTACAGAGTATTAATTTTCCAGGTGTATAATTACTAGGTATAAAAAGGGAAGCTTATACTTTGGTTTTTGATCGGAACTTTACTAGGAGCTATTTACAAGTTCACAAAATTATGTCCCTAGTAGCCATACTATTCACTCCTGTATCAGCTAGCATTTGAGGTTGGTGCATCAATGCAGATTTTATTTATGTACAGGTGCAATCATCTCTTTTCTTCGTTATGTCTGCCATTTTTTGTTAGCCTTTTGCATACTGAAATACACATTATTTTGTTATATGCGACTCTTCAAAAATGTCTCCTTTATATTACACTTAGGATATTACATTAACTTTTTTTACTATCTTTAGCGTGCTTCATCTCATTAATGTTTTCCCCAAATACAAAACTCAGAGATCGTTGGCTACGTCCGTCACAAAATAGAGTAAGATACATGGTTAGCATACAGACATAATGGTCTTTTTCATTTTTAAAAACTTAAATAACAACAGTGTTCAAAGCTTTACAGTTTTCTTTTATATGTATGTCACTTTTTAAGTCTTTAAGGCTTTGCAGACCCTTCATGAGGACTATTTTTACTTGTCCTCAGGGGGCACTGCCCACAAGTAAGGAACACCATTATGCCTACATTCCTGAAGGTGACACACACTGATTTATGTTGCTTCAGCTTTTTAAAAATGAAAAATAAATAAATAAATTAAACAAAAACTGAAACACATCAAACACCCTCCAATCAGTTCTCATGATTTCATGAATTCCCTTTCTAGTACAAAGTAATAATAGAAAGGGGTACTTTCCCGACAGCATTCAAGCTCTCAAAGATCAGTCATGAAGAGTGAGAAGGAAAACATTGGCTTTTTACAGGATACAGTTGTTTCCTTTTATCCAGAGGAACCCCACTAATACAGTTTAAACTGCGGTTTACATTGAATCCTTTTTCGGCTAAAATTGTATTGAAATCAAGGGCAATCTTTTGGTTGGGTATTTCAGAAGAGGTTAAAGTGGAGAGGAAGTTAATGTTGGGAAAGTGTCACTGAAAGTACACCCCCCCCCCCCCCCCACACACACACCAGGAGTCATTTCACTGGCAAAGTTGGGGGGCAGAGCCAGAGTCCAGGCCTGAGGAATGAAAATACAAGGCAAGAACCTCCAGCGGACCCGTGCCTTGCTCCGGGCCTCCTGTGATCTTGTTGCCCAGCTTTTGCTGCTTAGGGAGGAGGGTTGACTTGTTTTCACAAAACGCTGGTCATCAGAGTTGCTCTTCAGAAAGGCAGTTGGTCAGGGGCGCCTGGGTGCGTGGCTCAGTCGGTTAAGCTCAGGTCATGATCTCACGGTGTGTGAGTTCCAGCACCCTGGGCTCTGTGCTGACAGCTCAGAGCCTGGAGCCTGCTTCGGATTCTGCGTCTCCCGCTCTCTCTGCCCCTTGCCTACTCACGCTCTGTCTCTCAAAAATGAATAAACGTTAAAAAAAAAAAAAAAAAGAAAGAAAGAAAGAAAGAAAAGAGAAAGAAAGAAAGAGAAAGGAAGGTACTTGGCCAGGATATGGAACACCAGGCATTCCCACGGGTCCTGGAGGGTCGTGGCGCTCCCTGGGAAACACAGCCCCTTCCTCTGCGCGCCCAGGGGCTCCGGCTCAGCCTCCCCTGAGCCCCCCACCTCGGTCATGTTCTCAGGCTTCCAGTAGGAGCTGCTGGGGGTCAGGCAGGGGGACCGAGGGCAGGCTCAGCGAGGACCCTAGGGGGTGGGAGCAGGGAGGGGGGGGGGTGCGAACTGGGGGGAGGGGTGCAGAGGGGCGGGGTCACCCTCCCCTGGGGTCACGTGGTACAGTTCCCGCAGGGTCTGCAGGGAGACAAACACCAGCTCCCCTGCTCGAGGTCGCCTTTCCAAAGTAGGTGGCCTCGAGAACACAGGACTGTGTGCCCCCCACCCCCCCGCCACCCCTGGGCTGTTCTCGTCAGCGTGGGCGACTTGGGTGGAGGGCCTGTAGTCCTGCCACAGGGCCTCCTCGTCCTGGCTTCAGAGCCCGAGGGTGCCCAGGCTGCGGAGCTGGTGAGTGTCCTCGGGGCCCGGGTGGGGGGTGGCGGGCCAGGCCCCTGTCCACACCCCTCTTCAGCTGTTCATCCTGTGGCTGTCAGGAACCCTCTTCCAGCTTTGGTTCCCGCCCTCTTTTTTTTTTTTTTTATTAAAAGTTTATTTTTCAATGTTTATTTATTTTTGAGAGACAGAGCGTGAGCAGGGGAAGGGGCAGAGAGAGAGAGGGAGTCACAGAATCCGAAGCAAGCTTCAGGCTCCCAGCTGTTTTCACGGACCCCGCTGCGGGGCTCAAGCTCAGGAACCATGAGCTCAGGACCTGAGCTAAAGTTTCAGGCTTAACCGACTGAGCCACCCAGGTGCCCCTTGGCTCCCCCCTTTTAAATGGCTGCTCCCCACTGTCTAGGGCTTCAGGGAATTCAGAAAACCAGATATTGGTATTTGTGTCCTTGAAGTCACCTCCCAAGGTATTGGGAGTTGGGAGGGCCCTGTTGGGCCTGTGGTTGTGGCTGTAATGGAAGCTGCCCACCCTCGGGGGTCCCGGCTTCCTTGCTTCTGCTGCTCCATCTTGGAAACCTCCAGCCCCCAGCATGGTGTCCCCTGCACGGATAGCCCCGCAGAGCCTGCTCCCGCCCAGAGTGGATGTGTGCTGGTGTGGCAGGCAGGGTGGCTCCTCTACCTGGGGTCTGGATGGTAGGAAAGTGACCAAGGTGCGGGTTCTCCCCTCAAACCTTGGATAGGAAACTGGTCTGTCCACCAGGCTCCTGTGATCAGTCACAGCTTTCCTTCCAGAGTCCTCTGCCTGGGCGTTGGCTGGACAGGTGGGCAGGCCCTCCAGGGTAGCCCTCCTGGGCTCCCCCTCCTAGCCCCAGTCTGTTTTGCTCCTTAGACTTCCAGGAATGTTGTGGAGAGAGGAAAAGGCTGCCTTGGTCCCGCCACAGTTGCTCGACAGGCTCTGGACTAGGCCTTCTCTCTCTAGCCTTCATTGTGGTCTTTGTGGAGATCGTCCTCCCAAGGCCCTGAGATCCTGGAAGATCCCTTATCTTCACCCACTTGCTTGAGGGGGTTTGAGGCTGTGGGAATTGCTATATGATGTCTTGCCCTGGGTGCCCTTTCTCTCACTGAAATCTGAGCTGTTACGTTGGAGAGGTGTGGGATGTCTCTTTAGAGAGGTATTATCTTCGTTTTCAGGTAGGGAAGAGAAGTAGACTTTGTGGGAGATACATTTGGCTAAAGTTTCAGGTTTCCTCTCTACTGAGGACATTGAGTCATATTCTAGGGGCTCATCGAAGGCAAACTCAGGCCTTCTAGATGTATTTTGGTTTCCGTTCTCATCAAGGGCGGCCATCTTGTCACAAGCTTCCCAAGGAACTGTATGTCCACTTTGCTTGGCCAATGCAAGGTGGAGTGTGCTGCTGTTACTACTCGTGGGAGGCTGGGGCACCTGGGCAAAGTGTGCCTCCAGGGAGGGTACCAGGTGGATGCCCATCAGCGGCAGAGGTTGGAAAGGTTGGGCCTTCTGGGTGTAATTCTGCTTGGGCTACACCAGAGGGCTATTTTCTGGACTCTTCTCTAGCGCAGTAAGCAAATATTCCTCTATGAAGGGAGTTTTTAGGGAGCCTGGAGAACTGTAGAACTGGGAGAAGGAGGAGCTATAAGCCAAGTCCCTGTTGTTACAGACGTGTCTGAGTTGGTCAGTGCTGCTGCTGGACTTGCCAGGGGAAAGAGAAGGACGGGGGGATACCCCCCCCCCCCATTGGGTTCCAGGCTCTCCATGCTCTTCTGGGAGTAGCACCGTCGGGGACCTGCCTCACAGAAGCATGGTCTTAGTTGTAGAAGAGCTGAAATGGTGGCTTTGGGTTCAAGGATTGCCAGTTGTGCCTTGAGATGTTTAGCATCATGCTGGCATTGGGTTGGTTCTCCCCAGATTTGGTGTGAATGCCAAGAGCGAGGTCAGCCTGCAGGTTCACTGCACCTTGGCCTCAGCAAAGCTTTGTTCCTCCTGTCTATGCTACTTTCCTGTGCTGGGGGGTCAGAGATGAGGTGCTTTGGGCTAAAGGAGTCAGAGGTGACAGTGTCTACAGGGTTCAGATGTGCACACACATCTCATCGCCTCTGGTGTGGCCACAGCCATCCTCAGGGCTTCACAGGCTTCAGGCCAACTCCAAGTTCAAACCTTGCTGCCGCTCGGCACTTAGCCACACTCAACCATGGGCCACTTGGCCATGTTGCGGCTGTAGCAGCTACAATGGTCAGGTCTGTGGTTCAGGGCTTGAGGGCGCTGAATCCAGATATATTCAAATATTAATTATTTAAAAAATTTTTTTACAGGTAGATTAATTTTCTACTAATACATTTCAAGGATTGTGAAGAGAGTTTTACAAAATATTTAATACAAAGAGGTGTTGAATCACATAGGTTTGAAAGCCACTGCTATAAATGTCTATATCTCATCTATAAAAAATTTTGATGTCCTTTATAATTTAGAATTAGAGTGACAGTTTGTGACATGTTAATAAAGAATTTAGAATATGGGCCATTTAAGGAAAATGTCAGATATCTGGGGATAGAGACGATGTGAGAGGAACTTTATTGAACATATAAAAAGCACCAAGTATTATGCTTGTTTATTTATTTATTTTGAGGGAGTAAGGAGCAGAGAGAGTGAAAGAGAGAGAATCCCAAGCAGGACCCCTGCTGTTAATGCAGAGACCCAGTGGGGATGAACTCCAGGACAGAACCATGAGATCACCACCTGAGCCAAGATCAAGAGTTGGATGCTTAACCGACTGAGGCACCCAGGTGCCTCACTGTCCTTTTTTATATATCATTTAAAAAAATGTTTACAATAAAATGTTTAGGTAGATATTCTTTTCCCATTTACAACTGAGGAAGCTCAGAGCATTTAAGTAACTTGTCTGGGTGGAAAAGCTATCTTGTTATGAATACAAGATTCAGACCCAATTCCATTTGAGTTCAAAGCCTAAACTCTTAACCACTGCGCAGGAGAAGATTAACTGAGGCATGATAGCTGTCTGCAGTCCCTGAAGGACTGATTTTCAAAAAGGATACGTTTCACCTGGGCCATTCCAGAGGCTCTAAAGCTTGGAATAGTGAAGAGAAGTTAAATGGTGGATTTTGCCTCAAAGAACTCTATCACAATTGATTATCCCTCAGGAGAACAGACCACCGCAGGAGGTATTGCCCAGAAAGGTAACAGCAAACATAAAATCTAGTGATTATCTCGATCAAAGTTATTGAAGAAAGATTTTCTGCATTTGAATAAGATAGCTGGTCCAGAGGTAACACAGTTTTAACTCTGAGATTCAGTGACTCTTCTGAATTATTTAGTTCAACCTCCTACATGGAAGTCCCTTCTAGAATGCCCTGGGATGTGATCTTAAAGCCAGTTGGAGCCTACTATCTCTTACATATTCTCGCCTGCAATTAATTCATAGAACTTTCCAAAGTTTTATTTATCCTTGAATACCACCTTATATTCTTTTTGGAGCAAGGTGGCGGGGAAATATGTTTCCTCAAAAAGTTCATGCCATCATAAGCACAAAGGATCAGGAGGACTTTTCTTACATTGACCTTTATATTTCTATTTGTTGGATCTTGAAGTATTTGAAGGTGGTGGTCATGTCTTCAGGTTGCCTTTGATAATGAACCATTGCTCATTTGACCTCACTTATTTGTTCGCCAACTTCTCTCTTAAAAATATTTTAGTTTTTAAAAAATTCCTTTCGTGGCACAGACACCAAAGTAAAACATAATTGTATATACCATCGTCACACAAAGTTTAAGAAGCTTATTAGCTCTGGTCAACATCTTGGCCCCTCTTTCAAAAAAATCTTGAATTAAGGGGTTAAAACTCTGAAGTACAAGAAAACTTTGCTTATACCAAATCAACTATACATTATATACTGACTGGTATAACAAAAAAATCTTCTAATGATCACTCTCATGATGGATTATTATCCAACACATCTACAAAAGTCTTGGACAGATGATGATGATCTTTGCCCCCTGCGTGGATCAGAACATGAATTTTAAACAGTTCGAGACTTTTCAACTCCAGGACAGTCACCTGGAGTCATGCCTTGTAGCTCTAGTGGTACAAGCAAACGAAAGAAAGAAATTTTTTGACAAAAGACTCAGTGGTGGATTGCCACTGAGTTGCCCTGGGCACTGGTCTGGAGATTTGACCTCAGTGTTTTCAGACTTTATATTTCACAGCCTTGAACTTTGTTGACATTTGCTTGTTTACTATGCTTTTTGCCTGCTTCAACATAATAAAGGAAATGGGGAATATAAGTGTCCTTTCAGTTACATACAGATATAAGCTACATAAGGGACTTTTGTGGGAGGATAAGCAGTATGGAACCCTCATTTGGAAAAAAGAATTTCCTAATTGTAGGCCAAATATTTAAGTTAAAAAAAATCACCAGTGTCTTGAGTTTCTAACTTGTGCCTGGCACTCTAAAAATCAGTGGAACTTGTTATAATGTTCAGAGATGATGGCTACTCTCTGACAGCAATAGAAAGCAATTAGGTTTGTATAACAGTAAATTTTTTAGAATTTAAAGGAATTATTTCAATTCCAATATACTATAGCCTGAGAGGAGAGGGTAATTTTAAAGCCTGTATAAACCTGTGATCATTTATTAAATTCTCAACATTCAGTGGCCAGAAGAATTAAATGGTTTTCCAAGGCTACCCACCTACAGATTGACCTCAAAGTGGCATCTTTTGATAACCTGCCTGATTCTCTTTCCACAGCTCCATATAATTATGAGATGTTGGGATATAGGACTCTCATATGTTCGTCTATGCTTTATATACCTAGCAAGATTCTGTAAACTCAAAGACTGTGTTATGGGTATGTTGAATTGAATAGATAACATATGTTTTCCCTTGACCTAAACTTCTGTTCGCAGTGGGCCTCCCTTAACGTTAGTTCGTTCCTTGTCTTTTTGCTCCCATTGGTAAAGTTACTGCTCTAGAAAATCTGTTAAAATGCCAACTGAGAGAAAACCGAGGGCTTTGGAAAGGTTCTTCTCATTATGATCGTAGCATGGAATTATCAGTAATTTAGCTAATTGAACACAACGAATGCAACAAGATATGTAAACCTCTTTTGAAGGATGAAGGATATTACTTCTGATCGGCTGGTGAGATCAAGGTTCAGACATGCACAAGATGGGGAAATTTGAGAATCACCAACAGATGTAAACCACCCTGCCTCAGCAAATCAGAGACTTTATCATGCTAGGCATGTGTCAGTGACGTGGAGAGGATGTGAGGCTCCTGGCAGTCCAAAAAAATTAGTTTCCCTAAGGCTTCCCTGGGGAATGGAATTGTGGGTTTGTAGCCTTTAAATGGGAGAACGGCTGACTTAGGCGACGAAGCTTTCACTTAATCCATGGTACTGCTCAGAGAAGCCCTTGCATTTTCAAAGCCAAGTCTATCAAGCAAAGAAACCAATGCAAAACAGGTAGACCAAACAGCATAGCACCGCTTTGCTTGAATCCATAAATATCAGAGCAAACTTTCTCTGAGCCTCGATCTCCAGCCTACTTGCGAATGATGTCATTATGCAGACCTAGCTTTGGCATGAAGACATAATTAGTATTCAGTCTGACAGAAAACCATTTCATTTAATTCCACTGGCTGAGATCCAACCGGCAGCGTATATATGACAGCATACGAAACAGGCACTTTGGGTAAAAGCAGGCTTGGCATTAGTACGCTGAACAGTGACCTGGAATGGGAACAGGGACAGAGCAAGGTTGGAAGGAGCAAAGGAACAGAGGGAGTTGTCATTCCAGTTCAGAAACCCACTGAGTTTGTGTTTTAGATGCAAAGAATGAGGTCTATTTCATAAAGACTCTTCTACCCGGTTAGTCATGCTGTCTGACACATTTACGAACATAGTCCTGATTAACTTTTAACCTGAAAAAATTACAGGAATCCTCCTAGGAATTTACCTGGAATGAGAATCTGGTTCCACTTATTCAATGTCTTTCCCAATATGTGCTGAAAGTTGTATGCTGTCTCTTGAACATACTTGTTCTTTCTCTGTGACCCCCAGCATTTAACTGATCTGGGAACTGTCTGTGAAAAGTACTTAATTGGCATAGAGATTACAGTTAACCAGTAATGCCATTTAATGTTCTAGATTCATCTCCACGCTTCTCTTTCCTGTTCTCTGTCCTGGGAAAGTGACCCGTATAGACTCTGTCGGCAGTCTTCCTTGTCCTGTGACTTCTAGTTGGATTTTGTCAATAGGAGACACCAATAAGAGATTAGGAGATGGAGAGGAAGTTCCTGCAGGTTATCTGTGGGTAAACTCTGCCCTCTGTTGAAGGCTACAGTTCCTCCTAGGTGGCCCTCTCTGTAGAGGACTCTCTCTAAGTTCTATTATCGCTCCTGTCTCTTGTCTTTTTCATGCCTAGGAGTAGCTTCCTGATCTCAACAACCCTGGGGTACTACATCATTGCATTTTCCCCCTGCACCCTGCCCATGTCATTGAAAATGGCCTTTATTAAATTCACCTCAAATTGTCTAATGTTGGCTTTTCATCTGTTTCCTGATGACTGTTACCGACAGTTACAGCTTCTGACATGACTGGGCAAAAGTCAGAATCATCCAGAGAAAAAAGAAGAGAATGTAGTCCAAGAATTCCAGGGGACTGTTGCTTCCCAGGAATGGAAAGTAGTAGAATTAATTGGTGAGAATTTCAATGGAAAGGAGTCTCAGATGTCTGAGATCAGTTGATGGGTTCATTGTCCTGAAATTCATGGGCAAGGATGTTTCTATAAATTCATTGCTAGTAGAGTATGTGCTTTGATGTGCTTACGGAAGTAAGGATAAATTAAGGTTGAGTTATAGTCTATTTTTTATTTATATCTATAGTTATAGAATTGACGTCATGAATGAAAATGACAGTTTTTATTTGGTAAATATGAGAATCAAGCTTTCCATGATGGCCTCACTAACATCCTTTTCAAGCCCCATCCATATCCCAGCGTTAAGATCCATGCCAGCCCCTTGCATGGGGTGATTAGTAATGGCCACTCCATCTTTAAATGGGAGTGGCCTTCTGACTCACTTTTCTGATCTTTTACCCATTCTTTCATTAATGTACTCTTATTTCCTAATTCATAAATAAATCTTATTGATTGATTGAATGGATCTTTAATTCAGAATATAAAGTGCCTTATCCTTTTTTTCTACTTGAACCTTTCATTCTCTCTCTCTCTCTGTCTCTCTCTCTCTGTGTCTCATAAATATTTTTAATATGAAGAAAAATAGGGGAAGTGGACAGGGGAGAGAAGGGCAGATGTGTGTGACTAGAAGAGGGGCACTTTACTGTGAGAAGATTAGCAAAGTGAAGCAGTTGCTGAAAGACGTAATAAAATATTCTACTCTTGTATATCCCTGCTGAGAATGCTTGCCTCTTACACTGGGTTCAGCTTAGGTAAATAGTAGAATAAGGTTTGTGATGGTAACAATAAGCAACCAAAATATACTGCAAGTCAAAAGAAAACTTTGGCATTTTAACGTTTTAAAAGCAGCCACAAGACTGCAGAGAAGATGCATATTTATATGACCAAAACCTAGCAGAGTTCACATGAGGTTATTTCTTTGGGTCAACAAATATTTTTTGAGTGCTTACCGTGTACCAGGCACAGTCATATATGCTGGGTACGTTGCTGTGAATAAGGTGAGCACACATTCCTATTCTCATGGATCTCACCTTAAAGTTGGGGTAGACAGTCAATAAAACTTGAGTTAAATATATAATAGGCTAAATAGTGATCAGTGGAGGAGGTCTTCAAGAAGACGTGACCACCAGTCGACCTGAGAGCAGGACCTGGGCCATCAGAGTCTCCTCATCCCCTTACCATATGCTCAGATGTGTGTTCTGCCCACTGTGGGGACTGTTTTCAAGGACAGGTGTAGCCTTCAGACAGCAAGGTGTTGTTGAGACCATCAGTTGAGACCAACTGAATACCTGACTGGACGTTGTTAAGGCTTCTGTCTAAACTTTTAAGAATCTGGCAAGGGGGTGCTGAGATCTTCCTGTCTTGTGGCCTCCCAAGGCACACTCTGTACATGAGTTATCTTTCTTGTTAAACCTGTGACCTACAGGTCTGGGGTGGTTGGCCTGTTTCTTGAGTCTCTACATGCCCTCTGACAGTAAGGGCTCTAGAGAAAAATGAAGCAAGGAAGGAATATAGGAAGTGCCATAGAGGCGAAGCGTTGCTGTTTTAAAAGCATGGGTGGCTCAGTTGGTTAAGTGTCAGGTCATGATCTCAACATGGAGTCCCCCTGGGATTCTCTCTCCTTCTCTCTCTGACCCCTCCACCCCTCTCAAAATAAATAGATATTTAAAAAGGGGGGTGCAGTCAATAAATGTCTCATTGAGAACATGGCATTTGAACAAAGACCAGAAGTAGGTGGGCATGCCCATGTATGGATAGTCAGGGAAGGCATAGAATTGGGAATAGTGCAGAAGCCTTGAAGCAGAAGCATGTTTGGAATATTGATTAAAAAAAAAGAACAAGAATATTAATGTGATTAAAGTAGAGGAAGTTGAAGAGTTAGAGATTAGAGAGAGACAGCTTGTGCAGGTCAGGGGATAGCAGTTAAAGAACCAGACAGTAAGTATTTTAGGCTTTGCAGGATGCATGAAATCTCTGTCATATACGCTCCCCCTTCTGTTCTTCTGCTTTTCCTCAATTCTCCTCCTCTTCCTCCTCCTTCTCCCTTTTCTTCATCCTCTTCCTCCACTTAAGCTCCTGCTTCTCCTTCTGCTTCCCCCTTAAAAGTGGGAACATCACATTTGGCTTGTGTGTTGGAGTCTTCTGTCTGGATTTAACCTGCAAACAGGAGTTTGACCACTGCTGGCATACATGAATTTAAGGGGGGGGGCACGTGGAGATCGGTTACATTTTATGAGGGTCAATTTCTTGGCTTTCTAGAAAAGACCGTAGAAGACAAAGACAGAAGCAGGGAGGCGGTCAGCAAGTCGTGCCAGCTCTCCAGCCATGGATGATGGTGACAGCACAGATTCCACGATTGCTATGGATGTGGTGAGTTTGATTCTACTTAGCTTTTGAAAGAACTGATGGCAGGATTTAATGATGGATTGGATGTGCATATGAGGGATACAAAGACCTGGATAGTTCTATTTTTTTTTTCTCTGAGTAGTTAGAAGAGGGAGTTACTCTTTGCTGAAATAGGGCATCCGGTGATCAGTCAAGTGTGAGGAATATTGAAAAGTGACCTTTGAGTTTACCAGGAAGAGATTATTGCTGACTTTGAAAGTTTTAGTGGTGTTTTGAGGGGGAGGACAAACCCCTCATTCAGTCAGCCTTTTTTTTTCTTTTTTGAAAGAGACCAGAGACCTACAGAATGGAGATAGTGAATAGAGACAACTCTTGGGAAATTTCTTCTTTTAAAAGTAGCGTAGAAATGATATGGTAAACGAAAGGTGGTTTGTAGTAAAGAAAGGTTTTTTTTTTTAATTATTTGTTTTAGATAGTAGAGATTGCAATAGGTTTGTGTGCTTACTGGAATGTTGCTGTAGCGAAGGGAAACTGATGATACAGGAGAGAAAGAGGAGAATTGCTAGAATGATATCCTTGAGTAGGTAAGAGAGGATGGGAGCCAAGGGACAGGTGGAATGTGGCCTTAGCTGGAGCTTGAGACACTGTAGCCATCACACAGGGAGGAAAGCAAGGCAAAGATAAAGGTGAGTGAATAGATGTGTTGTGGAAATTGGAAAAATCCCCCTTGGTTTCTTCTGTTCTCTTTCTGAAAGAAAAGCAAGGTCGTCAGCTGAACCTAAATACTGGGGAGAAGGGGTTCGGGGTTTTAGAAGTTAACTTACAAAACAGTTATGTGTGAGAAATGTCGAAGGGTTGCCATCAGTGAGTGGTCCGTATAAGATTAGTGGATGCCAGTTGGAAGTGAGACTAGCCAGCATGCCTATATTTTTATCTAGCCATTTTTCACCTGCAGAAAGGCAAGAACACTGGATTTAACAAAGTAAGTTGAGGCAAGAGAGGGACAAAATTTTCAAAGCAGATGCAAGGGATTGCTATAATTTGGATTATGATATTTCAACTAATTAGAGAAGGAAGTAAAACACTGAAGAAAATAAAGGGCAGTGAAAAATAGGCAGGATGAATGGATTTACTGGGGTCGAAAAATTGTGGGAGTTGTGGCACTAGATGGAAAGAGCTAGAAAGATAGGTAGTGGATGAAGAGTGGGACACTTGAAAATGAGGTCTGAGGAGGTTGTAGGTGTGGGTGGTGACCAAGTCTGGGATATGAGCATGAATTATGGCTCTGGTAGGGTGGGAAATAAACTCCTTTTAGAGAATTAAGGAATTAAGAGTGTGGGTTTTAGAATAATCATCTACGTGAAAATTTAAACCACTAAGAATCGTCCCAGGTATGTTGTTGCAGAAAGTGACAGTCAGCCGGGAGCTAAAATCTTCAAGGAGTAAGCATGAGTGACAGTTGGGTGATGATAAATGGTTATAACAAGGAGAAATGGTAGTGGTGTAGTTTGACGACAGGAGAGTCAAAGTTTGTTTTGTTTTGCTTTCGTTTTTAGAGAGGAAAGAAAGATTATGTTCTAGAAGCAGCAAGGAGTGTACAGTCCCAGTGATAGGAAGGGAGTGAAAGACAAAACAGATCCTGGTAGGGCTGTCAGGAAAGTCAGGTTTCAGTGGAGAAGGATATTGGAAGAGAAATACAGAAAAAAGATAGAGGATATAGGGAATTTTGCCAATGGCTGGCTATGAATTTCAGAGGGAGGTGTGGCTGGGTTTTGGAGCTGGGTGGAAATGAGAGATGAGGCATAAAGAATGTCTAGGGAATTAGAGATGGAAGTAGAGGGGTAACCTGGAAGCTGTGGGTTCCCTTTGGTGACTGAGTACAAACAGGTACAAAAGGCACGGTGATCTTGGTGGTGTTAGTCTCAAGGCAGTCAAGACTGGGTTGCTGGGAAGAGAGGGGTAGACATCTTGTCAGAAGCCACACCGAGATTGGGACTGCATTTTGCTCCTGCCAGAGTGGTGTGGGGGAGTGGAGGGTAAGTGGGGAGTGCAGGTGCATATGTGTGGGTATATTAAATGGCAATCTAGTGAATAAAAATTACTGTTACGGTACTATATTAAACACAACTCTTTGCCACCCTCATTGTCATACTCAACTATGAAATATCGAGTACTTATTCCCTGCCATGGATTATAACTGGAATTTACAAAAACTTTTTATTATGAACTAATCACAGATGTCCTAGGAAGTGGACACTGTGAAATCAATTTGTCAGATTTTAAACTTGAGACAGCTGAGATACAAAGAGTTTAAATAATTTGTCCGAGGTCTCACAGTACGTGCTAGAGTTCAAACCTGGGCCACGTAGCTCTCAAATCACTCTTTTCCCAGTAATACTAACCATTTCTCCATTAATACACATACCTATTGTCTCACTTTTTAATTATCTCACTTGAAATTTTCTCTTCTGTGATACCACACAGAAATCTGTATATGGGAGAAGTGCAAGCTTATCTATTGATGGATGATTTTCTGAGGTTATTTTCTTTAGAGAAAACTAAATATTAATTGAAAACCTATCTGTTTTATTAGTGATGTCAAATGTAATGATTTCCCCTTGGCTTGGTATTGTCTGACAGAAAAAAAAATCCAATTATAGACTAATTGATTTTTTCCAGAACTCAAACAAATAGAGATTTCCATGATCTTTGCTTAAAATAGAATGTAATTATCCTTCCTTTATTTATATGCCCTGCCCACTCTAGTCTTCAAGTCTCCCCCTTCATTTAAATGCCCTCTTCAGTAATTCACCTCTGGACTTTTTCTGGTGATTAATGCTGGGTTCATTTAATATGTTAGTTGAATTTGATTATCAAAGGGACCAGTGCTGTAGAAAGTACAGCATCTGACACCAATAAAAACTATTTTTCATCACAGCTTAGTAAATAACAAACTCCGCTGTCTTGGACAAGAATGAGTATCTGCTTTAGAAACTGGCTTTAGCATTTCCCTCTTTTCATGCTTAGAAGGGAAGAGTAACCGCTCAGAGCAAGATGCAAAAAGTTTCTGTTTTCGTATGTGAAAGAATTCAGAAGTTTTACACATTTTAAAACCTGTATTCTATTTGGATAGAGTTCCTTTGTTAATCTTGGTGTCTCCTTGCTGATCTTCCCATATCCTTTTCTCTCATATTTATGCTAATTCTTCCCCTCCTGAGCATCTTACGTAAGTTAAATAAATTTTTAAATTAGCAGAAGTAAAAAAAAAAGTCATGTGTAGATTATCTTTTCTACCCTTACTCCGAAATGTGCATGCTGAAAATAGTATTCTGAAACTAACAAAATCATCTCCAACAACTCAAACATGAACTGTGAATGAACGTTGATCAAAAGCAAAATATTCAAATGGCTCTTTTCTGAAGGAAGAATATCTCCTCTAAGGCTATAGCTGTATCTTCTTTGTTTGGGGGTGTGATATTGTGATTTGTAATAAGAAATATATATTTGGTCTTGGACCACATTCCTGGCCAGTGCTCCTCAAACACTTGGAATTTTCTGCAGTAAGAATGATAAGGTGTCTTTTCTTATGTTAATGAGGTAACTTTTGGAAAGCTCAGTGGTAACCTAGGGATGGGAACTGGTTTTCAGGGAATCAGCCACATAATTAGATGATTGAAACTTGGAGCTTACACTACCCC
This sequence comes from Prionailurus viverrinus, assembly GCF_022837055.1. Lineage (NCBI taxonomy): Eukaryota > Metazoa > Chordata > Mammalia > Carnivora > Felidae > Prionailurus > Prionailurus viverrinus. The sequence goes on from NC_062562.1 coordinate 152,422,599, forward strand.
CTACCCCAGCTTCTAGGGGTGTGTAGGGAGAGCAGAGGAGCTGGAGGTGGAATCAGTCACCAATGACCAATGATCAGTCATGCCTATGAAAGGAAGTCCCCATAAAAACTCCGAAAGATGGGGTTTGGAGAGCTTTCATATTGTGACACTGTGGAGAAGCAGGGAGGGCACAGATGCTCCAAGACCTTTCCCCATACCTTGCCTTATGCATCTTTTCTATCTGGCCGTTCCTGAGTTATATACTTTATAGTAAACCAGTGATCTAGTAAGTAAAACATTTCTCTGAGATCTGTGAGCTGCTTTAACAAATTAATTGTACCCAAGATGGGAGTCCTGGGAAACTCTGACTTATAGCCAGTAGGTCAGAAATACAGGTCACCCTGGACTTGTGACTGCCATCTGAAGTCCAAGGAAGGGGTCGTTGGAACCTCCCATCTATAGCCAGTTCATCATGGGCATATTTATTCATTCGCTCATTCATTCATTCATTCATTCATCCTATCAACAGTAATTGTGTAGCCACTGTGTATGTGTCAGGCACTGTGCTAGGTATAGAAATATCAAGAGGAAAACTTCATGGACCCTATTTTTATTTTCTGACTTACTTGTTTACTCACTGATTCAACAAACATTTATCAAATCTCACTGTTTTCAGGCATTGCTTTAGGCATTTAGAATACATCAATGAATAAAACAGGAATCTCTTTACCTGTGAAGCTTTGATTTTAGAAGAGGGAGGCAGAAGATAAATAACACAATAAATACTATCTTGGAAGATAATAAATGCCATGGAAAAAAATGGCTAGATCAGTGTAAAGAGGCTCCAGAGGGCCAGCGTTGGATAGGGGTTGTCTGATGCAGTTTTAGGAATGGTGAAAGAGTATGGAAGGCAATAGCCCTGAGAAAGTTGGAAATAGACACAATTCAGAAACTGAGTTGATGTGTGCAACTCTAGGTACGTTATATTAATTAGATAACAGGAATTCAGTGTGTCTGGTTTATGTAATCTTTGCCTCTAATAAGATCTTCTTTTTTTGTATGTATGCTGCTATTTTAATAAAAATATGTGTGTTGTAGTCAGAGCCTGGGAATTCTTTTCCTTGCTTCCCATGGAAGAGATATCCTTCCCACCTGCTCTGTGCCTTTGTCCTTTTTCTTTTCGTTTCTTTTCTTTTTTTTTTTTTGTGGCAGAAATCCAACTGAGGAGTGCCGGTTGTATAGAAAGCATTCACTCAGTGTTAATGAGTAAAAGTAAGGACAATCTCAGTTCAAAAGGGGTGACTAGTCACTTTAAGTCTTATCAAATGGTGGCTGATACAGTATATTTATAGTAGGAACTTTTCCATGGACATGGGTCCTTTTAATTTCTAACCGTGGCTACCTGTTTGTAAATCATGCCATTGGATATGGGGAGAAGAATGAATAAAGAGGAATGGTTCAGAAGTAAACATTTTCCTCTTAGAAAACCAACTCAAAATAGAATTCCCTCCTGATGGCTGGGTCAGAGAGGCCACACCATATACAGTGTTCTGGAAATATATTTGTTGCTGTGGGCCTGCTAATCGTTTCGTCTGACTTTGTCCAATGAACTAAAGTACTTGTTTTCTTACGTTTCAATTTATACTTCACATCAATCTTTTCTGGCTTTTAAAAATAACTGTTAGTACAATTTTTCTAAAAGTATGAATAATCCTAATAATAGACCAATGGAATACAGAAAAAAAAATATCCCAACTACTTGCCCAGGAGGAGGATTGGTCCAAGTTAACATTCTGCATGACAAAGAGATAACAAATGTCTGCAGTACTAAGAAGTAGACCTTAAACTCAATCTGACCTAACTTTACAAAGCATGTGAGAGAGATGGCTTTGTCAGGACCTCAAGAATACCAAGTGTCTGTAAATGGGTATGACTAAGGGTAGAATTTCAGAAATATATCATCCAAATGTTTTTTTGTCCACATACCTGGAAATGATGAAAACAAACATCTACCAGAAACACTGATTAAAAAAAGGTTTTAAACCTATGAAAGCTCTTGGTCTAATGTGCAAAGCTACCACCTGAGACAAATAGTTGTCCTCTACCTCAGTTATGTCACTATGTGTACCCTCTCGGGCAAACAGTTACTCTTCCTGATCCTGAAGATGAAGAACATAAATCGGAATCATTAAGATCTGTTTTCTCTCACTGGTATGAACACCTTGTCCCTTGACTTATTTTTTTCTTTCAAGTCTACAGTGCATTTTGTGCTTGAATTATTCTCTCCAGTGGCCTCCTGTAACTTGTAACTTAGCTTTGGTGTTCTCCAACCAGGCTTTTCAGGGAAGACCTGAAAAGAGTCTGAAGAGGGTTGAGACCATCATACTGAGATTGTGAGCTATTTATGCCTCCAGCCAAAGGCCACATGCCTACTTCTTGCCCCCTTGTCATTCCCAGTCCTGGAGACACTGGAGTTTGCCCTGACACGAAGGATGAGCTTGATCCTGGAGGTCCAACAGTACCAAGTCTAGGGCCAGAGAAGAGCAAGTCTTAAATTCAGAGTAACCGTAGATCCTTAATTCCCTGCTCTACTTTTTTCCCAGTGATTCCTGATTCCTCTAGCCAATCCACCACTTGTTTTCTGCACAGTGCTTCATTTATTCATCCAAAGTGTTTTGAATGCCAGTTCTGTACCCAGCTCTATTTTTGTGCCAGGACTGCAGTAGTGAGAAGCATACCCATAACCTTGAAGAATGTTCAACATAGTGAGAAGAATAAATACTTAGTCCCGCCCTACAGGGAAGGGGCTTACAGGCAGATGTTGGGGAACTATGTCCTCTGTGGCCAATGGTGTGGAACAGCCGAGGGAAAATATGTGAGGAGCCATGTTTGCCTGGGAGATTAAGTTCCCTCCGCGTCTGTTCCACGGTATAGAATGCTTCTATACAATCCTTTTGTTTATTTATTTTTCCATAGGGCTATTCCTAAGTTCTGAGATCCTAGATATGTTTAAATTTCAGCCCAACATTGTATAGTTTTGCTGTTTAATCTATTTTCAAGCCTTCCCCAGTAATAGCCTTCAAACAAAGGGGCGTCCAATTTTGAAGGATCTTCTTTACTGTCGTAGCCACCAAGGAGCCTTTCCTGTTGTCCATATTAATTCTTCCCCTTGGAAACTCACATAGCACTTTGTTCCCCTTTAATGGCAAATTTTCTTATTCAAAATTGTTTGTGTGCTATTCCTTTTTTAAATCTTTGCTTATTATTGAGAGAGGGGAAGGTGGGAGGGGCAGAGGTGGGGGGCAGGAACAGAGGATTTGAAACAGGCTCTGTGCTGATAGCAGAGAGCCCTACGTGGGGCTCGAACTCATGAACTGCGAGATCATGCCCTGAACCAAAGTTGGACACTTAATGGACTGAGACAACCAGGAGCCTTGTATGCTATTCTCAATTTGATGCTTTTGAGAATGTAATAAAATTAATTAAAAATCCCATGAACAGAACAGCCTTCTGAAGCTATTTCCCTCTGCCAATCCATACCACATTGCCCTTTCCTTTCTAGAAAAAAAGCTAAAACCAGCCCAGCCTTCAGGACCAATCTTGGTAAACCACAGGACCGAGTTCTCTGTGCATTCAACATAGTTGTCAGGTGTCAAGCTGGGATTCATTCTGAAGTCAAGCTGATGGGTGGGATTTTTGGATTTGATCCCCCAACTCCAGCAGAGTCCCAGGATGGAAAAATGGGAGGGACCTAAGAAAGTTGGAGATCAACACATTTATTAGAGCTAGGGGAAATGCATAAGGGTTCAATATACTGTAACATCAGCATAGTTCGTTCACAGGCCAAGGTGTGGTTGAGGGTTGGGCCTTTCCTATACAGCTTTGATAGTGCCTCAGACATTGGTGGTACTGGTAGGTGGTTGTGGAAGCTTTTGCTTCTCCTCTGTGATATCCATGAACATTTCTTCTCTCTCTCTCCATACTCCTCACATACGGACAACTGACATTTTCTGCATCCTATGTTATTTGCTATGCAAATCTCTCTAGCCGAAGCCTCTTCCTATCTCAGTAAGATTCCTTACCCTAATATTACCCCCAGTAGAAATGCTAACCCCACCATTGGCCTCAGAAATTCAACCAAAAAGCTGTGCATGCATTTGTCGGTATCACCTCTGGCCTGAGTCTGGACATTGATAGGGTCTCCCAAGCAATGTATTATAGGAATCAACCCTAGATTAGTTCTGTGGTCTTTCAAAACCTTCAGATTCATCTTTGTCTGAGAAATATAACCTCTAATCACTTACTCTCTAAAATGGGATCTATAATATTACTATCTCCTTTGTGTGGGTATTGTGATAATTAAAGAATGAGTGTAAAATGTTTAGCACAGTGACTAGCCCATACTAAATACTGAATATGTGTAGGCTGTGATAATGATGACTGTTATGATGCCATGGACCTATTTGTTTTCAGCCAGGTATTACCAGTAACCTCCAGTTACACTAAATCTGTCTCATGTCCCTCTCGATAGTATACTGGACTATGTTTCATATTCCTCAGACTAAAATATCCCTATCTTATGCCCAGGGAGTGCCAAGGCATTTCTGAACTAACTAAAGGTAAGTTACTTGTTCTACAAGAGAGAAGAGCTCTTAACAGTGGTCTTAGGTTGGCTCTTAATCCATTCACGTTGGACCATCAATTCTATATGAGAGACGGGAACATTACCACGTTCTAGCCCGTCCTGAGCAAACTACAAAGTTAATTCCTTTTGAGTAATATATACACAGCCCACCCCACTTTTCTGAGATCTTTAAAAATTTAATTTTTACATTTGTAAGGTTGATATCCAGAGAGGGTATTTGTGGTATTATCAGCTGAAGATTTTTGTATTAACCTTATTGAGCAAGGATGTAGCTTTTTTGTGTTAGCATGTAGAAAGTGATGAAGTCAGTGGCAAAGGTTGGGGGAAGGGAAAGGGTGGTATTACATTTCAACAAACGTTTGGAAATCTTTGGAACTTGAGGCTGTACAAATAGAATCAACCAAAAATGGAAGTTGTGGCTATTTTTGATGGATATTCCAGCAGTGACATATTATGTTCTTTTGCATTTTTGTTTATTCAGCTTGACGGAGGATATAAAAAGGTGCTTTGAATTAAGCTCTTTCATGTCTTACATTGATATAGTACCTTTCACCCCAAAGGGTTTAATAAACTATGTTTAAACGGCTTTATAAATCTTATACAGAATTGGCCTTTTCTTCACCAGAACTAGTAGAAGGCCATCTGTGGTAGACATCTGCCCCCCTGAAGGAGGTGAGGAATTCAGGCCAAGCTCACCAGGGTAGATTCAGCTGGTGCAGGAGTGTACTAAAATCCTAACTATTGGGCAAATACTGGCTTGGCTTATGAGATTGGGGGAAGAAGTCCACTGAGATCGTTAGTTAATATATTGTTTAATTAATTCATTAATCTACTATTTAGACAGTTGGTGTTGAGTTGCCTTGTTCTTGCTAGTATGTAGGGGGGGTTCATGAAGTTTTGACATTACCTGTATTAAACCATTAACTCATTTCTATCAGCTTGATTAAAATGTAACAGTAAATAAATACTTTACCAGTTTTCATTCCCACAAACAGTGCATGAGGGGTCCTTTTTGTTTACATCCTCACCAACACTTGTGTTTTTTATTTTAGTCATTCTGACAGGTGAGAGGTGATCTCTCATTGTGGTTTTGATTTCCATTTCCCTGATGATAAGTGACACTGAGGATCTTTTCATGTGTCTGTTGGCCCTCCGCATGTCTTGTTGGGAGAAATGTCAGTTCATGTGTTCTGCCATTTTTTTAATTGGATTACTTGCTTTCTTGGTGTTGAGTTGTACAAATTCTCTCTATATTTTGAATACTAACCCTTTATCAGGTATGTCATTTGCAAATAATCTTCTTGCATTCAGTAAGTTGTCCTTTAGTTTTGTCTGTTTCCTTTATTGTGTAGAAGATTTTTATTTTGATGCACTCCCAATAGTTTATTTTTGTTTTTGTTTTTCTTGCCTCAGGAGGCATATCTAGAAAAATGTTGTTTTGGCTGATGTCAGAGAAGTCACTGCCTGTGCTCTCTTCTAGGATGTTAATGATTTCAGGTCTCACATTTAGGTCTTTAATCCATTTTGGGTTTGTTTTTGTGTGTGGTATAAGAAAGCGGTCCAGTTTTATTCTTTTGCATGTAGCTGTCCACTTTTTCCAAAAGCATTTGTTGAAGAGGCTGTCATTTTTCCATTGCATGTTCTTGTCTCCTCTATTGAAGATAATTGGCCATATAATTGTGGGTTTATTTCTGGGTTCTCTATTCTGTTCCATTGATCTTTGTGTCTATTTTTGTACCAGTACCATACTGTTTTGGTTACTACACCTTTATATTATATCTCAAAATCTGGGATTGGGATACCTCCAGTTTTGTTCTTCTTTTTCAAGATTGCTTTGGCCATTCAGGGTCTTTTGTGATTCCATACAAATTTTAGGATTATTCGTTCCAGTTCCATGAAAAATGCTGTTAGTATTTTGATAGGGATTGTATTAAATTTATAGATTGTTAGGGTACTATAGGCATTTTAATAATATTCTCCTAATCCATGAGCATGGAGAATCTTTCCATTTGTTTGTGTCATCTTCAATTTCTTTTTTCACTGTCTTATAGTTTTCATAGTACAAGTATATTGTACTGTATATTGATTTTTGGAGATGATTTTATTCAACGTTTTTTTTTTTTGTTTTGTTTTGTTTATTTTAATTTTTGGGACAGAGAGAGACAGAGCATGAACGGGGGAGGGGCAGAGAGAGAGGGAGACACAGAATCGGAAACAGGCTCCAGGCTCCGAGCCATCAGCCCAGAGCCCGACGCGGGGCTCGAACTCACGGACCGCGAGATCATGACCTGGCTGAAGTCGGACGCTTAACCGACTGCGCCACCAAGGCGCCCCTTTTGGAGATGATTTTAAATGATAAACATCACCTTGGTTATAGCCATTAGTGTTAAGTAAGTGGAAACTGTTACAGGATTTCATATTGGGGTCATATTATAGGTGTCATGCACTTATAATAGTTTTATTAGCTCATTCTTGACAACTTAAAAAAACCAAACATAGCTAATTAGATGTAATAATGGAAGTAAAATTGTAATCCATAAATAATAATTTATTATTATGTTCTTGAGACTTTAAGTAGCATTTGATCTTTAATATTCAGTATGACATCTTTCTCTCTGTCTTTGTCTCTCTCTCTCACACACACACCCCACTCGCATCCTTAATTGTTGCCATCCTGAATCAGGATTCAGAAGACCTCTAGATTAATCTTGATTCTTGTCAGAGATTAATTTGCTGGTCAGTCTCTCTTAATCTCAGTTTCTTAGTTTATGTTACTTCCTATGGAATGCAGTAGTGGGAAAAGTCCATATATAATAATATTGTTATATTAAATGTATGCATCTTCTGAGGAATATGTATGACTCTTGAAAATCTCACTTATCAAGTTAAAAATAACCAAATTGTTCTAGGTCCTACAAATTTTTTAAAGGTGTGAACTTTACAACTTTGTTAACCTTTCCTTTTACTGTGTTATCACTTATTGCATTAAATCAGGATGAATTAATTCATGAAGTTTTAAAGGATGCCCACTTCCAGTTGAGAACTTGAAAATTCTTATTCATTTGGTACGTATCTGTGCTATGTTCAGCTGAATTGAAGAAGATACCAAATTCAATATATTACATTATAAGCATCGTAAAATGCTTTGTGAATATCCATATCTTGGAAGGACAAGAGTAACACCTACCTTAAATAGATAGGTTGAAACTGTATTATTTCTTAGTTAATACTTCAAGCTCTTACGTATCCAAATTTCTGCAAATAACTGGATTGTATTTGGGACATTCCATATTTATATAATTTGTAATGATGACTTTCCTTCCATCTGTATTGTTTTTCAGCAAGTAGGAACATGACTAAGCTCTGAAGTTTGGAAGTTCATATTTTAAATCAATAGATTAGAGTAGTATTTATGAAGAAGTAAAAAAGCTAAGTATCATAGTCTGGGGGAAAATCCATGTGTACTGTTTCATTGTATTGTGACAGGTATAATTTCAGACGACAGGTATGTTTATCTTGTTGCTCCCAAAGGTACAACAATCTCATGCCTTGTTCATACTGCTTAGGAACAATCAACTCCACTTTCTTTGTAGCCTATTATATTTTTCAGAAAACTGCTTGAGTAAGGAACTCCCCCACATTAAATTGCTATGCGCTAGGAAATGGATTATGGCTGTGCACTAGGAAACAATTGATCCTGTAGGCTGGATTTCATGGGAAAATAAAAACCAAAAAGAAAATACATTTTGATAAAGCTGACTGGGCTGATACAGTTCCTCAATCAGCTGCCTGCATGATGGTTTTTGCTGGGTGCCATACATTGTGAACGGTTGGATTACAAATAAACTTGGCATTTGACTCTATATCCATCTTATTAGGAATACCTGTGCTTATGACAAGAAGGAGAGTTCAAATAGTTCAACTAAACGTTTTAGTGAGTCCTTAGAGAGTCCTCTACTGTGGACTCTGTGTAGTTTCTACTGTGTAGAAAACAAAGATAGAAAACATACCCTGCTTGTACTGTCTTACCTAACTTCTATTCTGCATTGTAGTAAACATAGCTCGTTTAAGTAGATTATTATTTTTTTTCCCTGGAGACAAAGGACTATGTCATGATTGTTTTCATTTCTCTCCTCACCCAAGTACCATGCCTTGTATGCAGGAGGTTCAATACATTCCTGGAACATAAGACACTTAGGAGACTAAATATTAGAACTGAAGAATATATTTTCCCTTGGTTTTTAGATTTATAAAAAGGAAAACAATGATAAGACGCTTAATATGTCAAATTAATAGAACTGTAGAATGGTTTCCCAGCACCTAGAGAGAAAGTCCAAATATATTTGGCACTCAAGATCCTTGATAATTTGTCATTGCCTACATCACTAGTGTCAATTCTATGACTTCCTCCTCTGTATTCCATTTTAAGCCATTTTGAGTTATGCTTGGATGATCATACTTCCTGATTGGCTCAGAATGGACATGGTTTATACCTGTTGTTGTGAATAATTATTAGTAACTCAACTTTTCACTTTTATAAGTGTATTGGTTCAATCAAGCGTGTAGTTACCTTAATTTTTTTTAAGTTGATTTATTTATTTCGAGAGAGGGAGATCTCATGAACTGTGAGATCGTGACCTGAGCTGAAATCAAGAGTCGGCCGCTTAATTGACTAAGCCACCCAGGTGCCCCGGGCACCTTAATTTATATAGTTATTTAATGGGTGTGTGCTCCATGCTTCTTCATAGTTTCAAAAGTTACTTTTAGAGATTCTGTCTGCCCATGGGTGACACATATTTGGGTACATGTTCACATTCAGCCTAGAAGGTGAGTTGGCTTGAAGTTTCTGGGAGCTTCAAGTTTCTTAAGAGCTGTTTAAAACCAGAGGAAGTCTGGTTGTTTTAGATATTCTCTAGAGCAATTCTGTTGATTCCATTGAAGGAGTTCCAACACTGTGCTTTTCTTTGCATAATTCTAGCAACACCTTGGATCTGACTTAGTTGTCAATTTAGGACTACAGTGACCCCTTCTTATACTGTTCCAGAAGGATCTAGAAGCATGGAAGAGACTTACCAGTTTTTTTCAATGTGCACCCTATATGATGTGTGCTTAGTAGTTTGAGGATTCCTTTATTTACCATATTTGTTTACCATATCAGTGTTTCCAGAGTGATTCTAGTCTCTTCTGAGAGAGAGAAGAATTTCAGACAGGAAGTATTGAGGGACCACAGGGTGTACATTTGGAGAATTAGTAACTTTGATAAATCTTAGGTTAGTTTCTGTCTGCTTCCTCAAAAAAAAAATGCTGACAGCCAATAGGAACAAATCCAGAACGTCTGCCTGGTTGAGTTACTTTGATTTATACGAATGTACGTGTGCACAGATTTACTGAACTGATCTCCATGGCATTGCCTTCATCCATGATTTTCTGTCTACTTGCCTCCCACCCCTGCCTTTGGTTTTCAGCTTTCCAGCTGGATAGTAAACATTTATTTTCTCATTTGGCTCAGGACATGCAACTTCTGTCACAGTTAATACAAGGCATTGGCATCTGTTAAAACTGCAATGTTGCTCTGAAAGCCTGTAGTTCAAATGACAGTTCTAAATCTTCTTTTCTCTTGCCTTTATTTTTAGTCATGAGAATATAGGAGGAGGAAAAGTTCACAGTTCTGAAAGTTCTAGGAAAATAATTTATTCTGCCTCTGTAGAACCAAGAGAATTGGAGGAGACGTTGGAAGGTCTCACAGGAGCCAAGGGCACCTGTAGCCGCTACAGCTGTCTACCCTGTGTCTCAAAATGGAAAGCAAAAAAGACTGTGAAAAACATTGATAGGATAAATTGGCCTTATTGTGAAGTGAGAATGATCTTCAATGTTGAGATCACTTAGGAAAAATCATTAGGACTATTTTTATAAATCGTGACCCAAGGCATGTGTGACTCTGTGTCTGTGTGATCATAGTCTGTCCCCTGAAAAGTGTTTCTCAAAGCACTTTCCAGACTCAAAGAGAATAATTAAATCTTTGAGTTAGATAAGGTGCTAAAAATAATAATAAAAATACATTAACCCTTTCTTCTTCAACCCCCTGTTATTTCTGTACCCAGAGGTCTATTGGCAGTTCTATTTACTCCTTCTCAGTAGAAAAAATTAAAACAAATATTCATAAAGAGGGAATATAATTAATCTGAGTGATAGAAGAATCTTGAGTAAAAATTAAATATTGAATAGATAGATAAAGGTTTAGGGGAAACGTGCTTGTTATTCATAAAATTATGAACTTCATATCAATCAAAACCCCAAATAACAAAATTAGTTGGGTCTTGCTTTTACAAGTGCTCTTTGGGGGATGAAAAAATTATTTCCAGAAATATGGCCAGGGTTAGGGAACAAAGAATGATGTGGAGTCTAGCAATAGGAGGACACCATTACTACCCCCAAACCTAAAGGAACCAGGAAAGAAAGTGATGGTACTGGAATCCAAGAAGATCTATTACTGAGGCGAGAGCTTCTAACAAGAGCTGGAGAAGTCGTGGGACACAATCCCTGCTGGAACCACAGTGTTAAATTAGAGCTGGAGAGGCTATTTTGGTCAGTGTGGGCTTCTGTAGCAGAATACCAGAGAATGAGTGGCTTATAAATAACAGAAATTTAGGGGCGCCTGAGTGGCTCGGTCGGTTAAGTGTCCGACTTCAGCTCAGGTCATCACCTCGCGGTTCGTGGGTTCGAGCCCCACGTTGGACTCTGTGCTGACAGCTCAGAGCCTGGAGCCTGCTTCAGATTCTGTGTCTCCCTCTCTCTCTGCCCCTCCCCTGCCCACACTCTGTCTCTTGCTGTCTCTCAGAAATAAATAAACATAAAAAATAAAATAACAGAAATTTATTTATGATAGTTTTTGAGCCTGAGAAATCTAAGATCAAGTGGCTGGTAGAGTTGGTCTCTGGTGAGACCCTACCTCCTGGTTCATAGAAAGCCACCTTCTTACTGTGTTGTCACGTAATGGAAGAGGCAAGGGAGCTATCAGAGGTCTCTTTTACGAGGTCACTAATCCATTCATGAAGCTTCCACCCTCATAACCTAATCACTTCCCCAAAGCCCCACTTTCAAATACTATCACAGTGGGGGATTAGAATTTCAACATATAAATTTGCCAGGGACAGAAACATTCAGTCTATAGTACAAGGGGAAGTACCCTGATTTGTATTTTCTTTTTCTTTTTCTTTTTTTTCCTCCATTCTTAGATGTCCTGCTGTGTCTCTCCTTAACTGAATCCAATTAAAGGATAGAAGACAAGGGAATCCCATGTAATTGAATCCCTAGGGATCAATCCTCTGGGGGTACAGAGCAGAACCAAGAAAGTTGTTCTGTGAGTAAGGAAGGGGAAATAAGGTAGAGAATTCTAAGCATACATTTATACAACGTTATGACTTAGGTATTACTTTAGTTCCCATTTCCCAGATGGAGAATTTGAGCCTAGGATCATTTAGATAATTTGCTCATGGTCACACAGCCAGTGGAACTCAGACTATACTGCCTTGAATTTTTGTTTCTTACTCAATAGCCAATGTTAAGTACTGTGATATGTTGTCATTCCAATATTTATATTTTTTCAGTTGATTGCCACTGTTAAGAATAAATATTTAAAGAAAATTTATGTATAAAATCAAAATTTATGTGATTAAACTAAACCTAAAGCAGAATATAAGAAAAATGGAAGCTAGATTTTGTATGGAGGTGGTATAAAGTCAGTAAATACTGCTTTCATCTTTTCCATTCTTTGCTTCCATTGCATGTTTTATTTCTTACATTTCCAGCAAAAGCTTAGAATTCCTGTCACATCAATCCCAAATTAGCTTTTGTAGGCTAAGGGCCTTAGGCATGAATGTTTCTGCAAATTGGATAGAAAGAGCATTGCAATGGTCCAAAGGCTCCCAAGTCAGCTTGAATTTACAGCATAGCTTGGACAATAGCCTGAACTGCCAGTCTGGGAAGTGTGGGTGTGAGGGAAAGGATTTGAAACTGTCTCCTGTTTCATACTTTCAACATTGAACAGAAACATTAAGAGGGAAATGGCTTCAATATTTTATCATATATATATATATTATCTCTTATACATTCTAAGCTGAAAAACTGTTTTTAACTGGGGAATAATGGGCAAAGCATAAATATCTATGGATAAGTAAATTGCGGTAAAGCCATATGAGGCACAGCTATGTAGCCATTAAATGAATAAAATATGTTTATATGGATAGGAAACTGATAGATCTCAGATGTATCTTCAAGTGAGAAAAGATACAGATCTACAGAAAGGTACTGAAATAAGAAAGCATTTGCAGTATGCATGACAACAAGTGAACATATGACATACAGCATATCATGTAAATGAACGATAGCAAATGAAATTTTCTCAAATACAAGTGAGAAACAAACCTGCATTATCTTGATTATAAAATGTAAACTCTTAGATATATTGTTTCTTATGATATATTGTGTTCTACTTTTCCATAAAATGTAGGGGTAGTCCCACCACCATGTAAAATGACAAGTTTGGAATATTTTAACTCTTAATACAATGGGACATCATGACAGGCCATAGTCCTGAGTTGAGTTCATGTCGTTTATTTATCTATTTAATTTATTTATTTTATTTATTTCTTTAATTTTTTTCAATGTTTATTCCTTATTTTGAGAGAGAGAGAGAGAGAGAGAGAGAGATTGAGAGAGAGAGAGACAGCATGAGTGTGGGAGGGGCAGAGAGAGAGGGAAACACAGAAGCTGAAGCAGACCCCAGGCTCTGAGCTGTCAGCACAGAGCCTGACACAGGGCTCAAACTCACAAATCGTGAGCTCCTGACCTGGCTGAAGTTGGATGCTTAACCACCTGAACCACCCAGGCGCCCCAAGTTCATGTCGTTTAGATTTTCTTTTCAATAATAATTGTCGGACAGTAGAGGCCTAAAAGGATAACAGAGCCAATGAACATCACTAAGTATTGAGCAAGCAGTTCGTTAGTGCCTAAAGAGATAAAACAGAAGAAGGAGGGGTCATCCAATGGGCAGCTTTTCTGTAATGTGTTATTTAGTAAAGGGTTTATAAAAGAAAGGAAATAGGGAATGTATTATCAGACACAGGAGAGCAAATGAGAGGGTGTAAACGGATCATTAATGTTTTAAAGGAAGGAAATGTCATGTTTACTAAGAAAAAAACCCCACTTTTTAAAAGATGACATACAAGAAATGTGACATGAAAGATGGAGGAGTCAGTTGTCAATAGAGAAAGAAGTATGTTCCGGCCAGAAGGACTGGTATGAGCCAAAACATAGTTTTGGGAGGCAGCAGCTAATGCGGGCTACTTTTAGGAATCCCGTCAGGAGATTAGTAAGAAATGAGAACTGTTGGTTTTTGGTTAAGGTGGTTAAGGGCAGACAGAAAGTGGTGGGAGAACATGGAGGATGGATGCCAAATCGAGAAAATGGAAAAGGAAACACGGACTCTCTAGGCCCTTTGGATGTAACAGGAGGGGTACAGGTTGAGGTAATCGCTTCCTTGGTAGTTCATTTCCTGGAAATAAATTCAGTCTTGAAAGACCCATGAAATCTGCAAGTTAATTTTACAAAATGGATAAAGAGGCTGTATGTAATCTCCCAGTCCTTACCCTTTTTAGTATTATATAGATATTTACATCAAACAAAAGTGGGTATCTCATGTCATATGTTCATTTGGATAAAAAAAAGCAAGACACCTCAATGTGCTATCTACAAGAACACACTTTAAATACAACAAATATGTTTTTAAAAATATTGAGAAAGGTATCACACAAACACCAACCAAAAGAAAGCTGAAGCAGCTATATTAATTTCAAAGTAGACTTAAGCACCAGGAATGTTGTCAAGTTATGATACAAAGGGACACCACATAATGATAAAGTGTCAGTTCTCCAAGAGCATAAAACAATCCTAAGCGTTTGTTCATCAACAGGGCTTCAAATACATGAAGCAAAACCAGATGGTTCTGGAAGTAGAAATGGACAAATCCGCAATGACAGTTTTAGACTTCAGACTCCTCAGTGACGGACAGAACAAGGAAGCAGAAAATAAGTACGCATATAGATGGCCTGAATAATACTACCAGCTGTCAATCGAATTGATGTTTACAGAACAACCCAGTGAACCACAGTATACATATTCTTTTCAGGTGCACATGAAACATTCACCAAGATAGATCATATTATGAATGGTATAAAACTACTATTAATGAATTCATCACTTAGACCTTTCTGCAGGATCAGATTGCTTCTAGGAATCTTATGGACATGCCTGGTAGACACTTTGAACTGTATAAAAGTTTTTTTTAAGAATGTCAAAGGCAGGAAGAAGACTGAAAAAAGTTATTCAATTGCAGGTGTGCACCATCTATTATGGAAAAGTTAGAATGACTCAGAGGCCAGAATACAAAGTGTTTGTCCCACTTTGTATCCCTACCAGCAGTGTATTCGAGTTCCAGTTTATTCACACCTTGGACCTTCTCCAGTATTTGGTATTGCCAGTCTTTGGGATTTGAAATATTCTACTGGTTTCCAGTGGTGTTTCATTGTAGTTTTAATTTGTATTTCCCTAGTGGGCATTGATATTGAAAGTTTTTCCATGTACTTATATGCTATTTCATTTTTTTTTTTTCTGGGTGAAGTTTCTGGCTAAAGTTTTCTGGGTAAATCTTTTGCTTTATTTTTTAAATGAGTGGGTTGTTTTTTTCTTATTTTTAAATTATAGAAGTTATCTGTAATCTAGACATACATCTTTTATCAGATACATATTTTTCAAATATTTTTCCAAAATATGCCACATGTTTTCATTTTATTGTAATATAAGTGAAAATGAATGAATTAGAACAGTAGAAAAAAGCACTAAAATTTAAACCAACGTTAGTGCTCTGACAAAGTTAATAAAATAAAAAATTCTGCAACTGTGACCCAAAAAAGTCTAAGTACAAAAATATATAAATGTTGGGATTTAGGGATCCCAAATGATTCAGATGATTTTTTAAAGTTATAAAACCCTAAGCAAAAGTTAAAACTCTGGTAAACATCTCAGATATCAGATGTTATCAATACTAGATTAAACAGAAATGTTTGAAAAGGACAGGAACTATAGTAGGAACATTCTATAAAATTATAACTTAGAAATGCTCTGGGATAGTTGCTAGAATGTTGTTTAAAACTGTCAGTGAAAAAATAATTCTCTTTTAGAGTCTTCTATGGAAGGAATAAGTAATATTCTTATGTATTTTATTATGTTACGTACATTTTAGTAATAATATCCACGAAACCTAGCTCCTAAAATGATGAAATTGCCACTTTCGAAGAGAGATACAAATACCCAGTAAAAATAAGGCTATTCAAATGTTCTATGCAACAAAAATATAACATGTACAAGTAGGGTTTATTCTGGGAGTGCAAGGATAGTTTAATGTTAGGAGATCCATTTATATACACTACCAGGCACTTAAAGATACTTACCAGACACCCAACTCTTATTTGATAAAATGCCATCGTGATAATTAATTAACGTTTTATTAAGTTACCAGATGTGACATACTACTTAAATCTCCATCATTAGAAGCATTCTCAGGAGAGTTACAGATAAGACAAGGATGTTTGTTACCAGCGAGTTATGCATAATACAATTACACAAAATATAAATTAAATGTTCATCAGAGAAGAGTGACAGTTAATATCCTTCAATATGTGCCTGCATATATTTATCTTTTTCCTTTTTTAAAGAAATTTTTTAAGTTTATTTATTTATTTTGAGAGAGATGGAGAGAGAGAACAAGTGGGGGAGGGGCAGAGAGAGGGAGAGACAGGGTCCTGAGCAGGCTCCATCCATGTCATTAGCACAGAGCCTGATGCAGGGCTCGAACTGACAAACTGTGAGATCATGGTCTGAGCCAAGATCAAGAGTCGGATGCTTAACCAACTGAGCCACCTCGGTGCGCCAATCCATATATTTTTCTGCCTGGAAAATTCACGGTCAACTGAAAGCAACTGAGAATTAATCCACACTAAAAGAAAGTTCAAATAGCAATAGAAAACAAGCAATAGTTTTTTCATATCAGTAATAATCACAAGTTGGGGTACCTGGGTGACTCAGTGGGGTAAGCGACTGACTCTTGATTTCAGCTCAGGTCTTGATCTCATGGTTTGTGAGTTTGAGCCCTGCGTTGGGCTCTGGGCTGACAGTGTGGAGCCTGCTTGAGATTACCTTTCTCCTTCTCTCTCTACCCCTCTCCCTCTTGCGCTCACTCTCTCTCGCTTTCAAAATAAATAAATAAATGTTTAAAAAATTATCAGAATTTATACTTAAAAATATTCATAATATATATTTAAAAATTTCTGAGTATATTATAAATAAATGAATCATGTCTAAAAATAAAATTATAATTTCTATTAAGATTTTTTAGAAGATGCACTTTTATAAAAATACAAGTTTTCCTCATCCTCAAAAATATAGCAGGAAGTATGGATTATTTGATTATTTAGAACAAGTGGGGAAAGTGGTACCTAAATATTTATTCAGTAATGTTTGTAAAAAATTTTTGGATTTAGTTGGAACATAGTCTACATTCTTTACTTCACAGGAACTTTCTGTTATGTAACTGGTATTCTTATGGTACCAACCCGGTCTCTGAAGGCCAATTAATTTTTAAGTCCTAGTTAGTGGAATTACATATAATTATTTGTATATGTATTATATTACATAGAGGCAGCCCTCACTTGGCATGTTCTGACATGCATAAATTCTGTTACCATGGTTTACTGAAAATATACTAGTTCCCCACCTGCACAGTTCTGATTTCAGTTACCAAAGGATATTAAATGTAAATAATTGCATACGGTACAAACTTTGCTATTAGCTCTTCAGTCCACAGATTAACAGATCACTATATAAATGATCACTGACCAATGGCGTCCCTTCTTTCAAAGTTTATAGATAATTGGTCAATGCACATCTCTTCACAAAGAAAGTCGTTTTTAGGTGCGTTCATTCCTCTCTTCCAGTGAGTGATAAACCCATATGACATTTTACAAAAGTGAATAATCAAAGAGGAATTTGGTCAATAAAATCAAAGTGTAGCCTAGAGATGAAAAGTATTAATGGGGGAAGAATAATTAGAAAGTGGCTGTAATGAAAAAGGGTATGAGTGTCCCAAAGAAGGTGATGATGGCAAAACTTTCACATTAGAAGGACTCTTGGAGGTAGTTCACAACATTGGAAGTGCAAAGGAAAAAATGTTGGAAGCTAATCCAAACTTAGAAAGGGTAAGGACTATTGGCCACAGTGTAGAAAAGATACTCAGAATTGTACGTTATACAAGAAGACAAGCACTTTTCAAACTGTTCTTGATGCGATTGTTTTTAACAAAGAAATAAAAGATTCCAATTCTTAATGCTTCTGATATTTTATATTGCAGTGTACTTCGTGAATACGTTTTACTATTTTTTCATTTTCTTATACAATTATAACCAAGAATAAGGGAGTTTTTATATTTTGACAAAAAGTTTTAAAGCTAACAATTATAATTTTGCTCATATATTATTATATTCTCAGATTCGCCTTCTACATATTTACAGCCCTGCACTATCATGCAAAGCTAGGACCGACAGTATATATGTTGTAATATATATTATGTATTATATATTATATATGAACATTAATGTGAACATAGTTTAGAGACGTTCCGATTACAAAATAAAAACAATGAAACAAGTATTCATTACCAAATATTTAGGAACATTATTTCAAAAAATTTCACATAATACATTAGAAAGTGAGCAAAAAATTAGAAAAAAATTTTCAGATCACATGCTGGGGTTAATATTACGAGTATAAAATGAATAGTTAGAAATCAGTGAGATACATAGAGCAGCTGAGTAGAAAAATAAGCTAAAGCACATGAGTAGGTACTCATAAAAGACAAAAAAATTAATGGTCAGTAAGCTTATGGAAATATGTTCAGTTGTCAAGGACACATACTAAAACAGTGATGAAATTGTGCTATGTAGCAGTATTTATCATATCTGGATATGCATCAGAATCATCTATGGAAATCACCTATGAAATATAATTCAGGCCACAGCTTCAGAGGTACTGAATAGAATAGTAATATTAAGACCCTGCCTGAAAAGCAAGAGGTTTTCTTACATATTTTACTTTCGAGGAAATCCTCTCAGAGTAAGAGACATGCCAATATCATGTGGCTGGCAAAGTGATCTGTAATTTAAATCTAGGTAATTGGCCTAAAAGATTACTATTTTTACCATTTCAAGTGACCTTTATAGCTTTTGATTGAAAAGGGCCATGTTCTGGAATATTGTATTTTTGGTAATGGTTTTGTTCCATCAAAACTGTAGATGTCTCTAACTCTGAGACCCTCTTGTACTTATGATGTACATAGGATAAAGAGTTCAATATGGATGTAATTTTGCACAGCTAATCAGGTTCATGTAGCAGAGAGTTCCATGCTATTAAAAAAATGTAGGGGCGCCTGGGTGGCACAGTCGGTTAAGCATCCGACTTCAGCCAGGTCATGATCTCACGGTCCGTGAGTTCGAGCCCCGCGTCAGGCTCTGGGCTGATGGCTCGGAGCCTGGAGCCTGTTTCCGATTCTGTGTCTCCCTCTCTCTCTGCCCCTCCCCCGTTCATGCTCTGTCTCTCTCTGTCCCAAAAATAAATAAAAAACATTGAAAAAAATTTAAAAAAAAATGTAAAGCATTTCATAATAGGAGTAAAAAGGCAGGCTTGAGATTGAGAGTTAACTTCCAATATAAAGCATATGGATGAAAGAATGGTGGAGATTAGAAAGAAGAGTAATACCTGATTTCTGTACAAACCATCTAGAAATGTGTATCTTGCCATCACACTTTTTAAGAAGATGGCATTAACAGAGCTCCGTGTGAAATTTGGAGGAGGACAGGGAGAAAATTACCATGACTTGCACAAGTCATACCGTAAGGGTATTTTTCCCCTGGATCGTGTTTTAATCCCACTTTCTTGACCTTTTGCAATTTCATACAAAGCCAATAATCTGAGGCTTAACGACATACAGGTTGGCTAAAATTAGGAGCTATATGTCTCCGGGGCGTGAAGATGGGAAATTACAAAATTTATGATGAATGTTTTTCTCTCTTGCAATGCAGTCTACACAATTGGATCTAAAATAAGTGGCAATAAGCTTCCTTTGCTCTATAATTTTTCATAAGTTAAAAAAAATCTTATTCTGTTGATACCGTCAAAAAATTATCTCGGGGCACCTGGGTGGCTCAGTTGGTTAAGCGTCTGACTTCAGCTCAGGTCATGATCCCATGGTTCATGAGGTTAAGCCCCGCATCAGACTGTCTGCTGTCAGCACAGAACCCACTTCAAATCCTCGGTCCCCATCTCTCTCGGCCCCTCCCATCCTCAAAAAAAAAAAGAAATGTTAAAAAAAATGTCGCCGAGAAGTTGTGACAAATGGTTCCAGACTTAACTCTAGTAGTGAATGTTAGAACACAAAACGTGACAGAACAAAACAAAGCCTACTACTTATTTGGAACTGGTGCATCAGTTTGAAAGATTTCAATTTAAGGCTTGGAATGTGCTTCGTCCTTGATTGGTCCAAACTCTTGACCAAGCGCTGGGGAAATACTTATTATATTTATATATTTTTAAGTATGTTCCTCCACAGCCTAGAGTCTGTCTTGGATGTTGGATTTCAGGAAAAATTTTCTCCTCTATTCATTCTTATGCCTAATCAGATTTTTCTCTGCTTTTTTAATTCTCTAAAAAGACCGACATTTTTCTATTTTAAAAATCCACACCACCCCCAAAGTGATCAAGGCTCTAGAATTAACTACAGAGAGTACAAAAAGTACCAGTGCACAGAGTTCTGTTAAAATATACCACTGTGATGTAGTCTGCAAAATACATATTGGAAGAGATGTTACATGTCCACAGGGAGTGGTTTCTTAAACAAATAAATTGCAATAAAAAAATAAAGTATTGATGGAAGAGGTATCCATGAATTAAGAGACTTATTAACCAATTGTGATGTATGGACCTTATTTGCATTCCAGTTCAAACAAACTGTCAAGAAAAAAGAAACTCTTAGAGAATTGTGAACACTAATTGTATCTTTTGAGGTGTTAAAGGGATATTGTTAATTTGGGGTATTATGAGAATATTGTGATTATGTTAAAAGCACCTATGTTTTTGAGAGATACTTAATAAATGTTAAGGAAAAATTATAGGGTATCAATGAGTTCTGAGATTTGTATCAAAATATTCAAGAGAGTGTGAGTAAAAGGTGAAATGAAGCGAGGTAGATTGGAAGTTGATGGAAGTTGAGGCTGGATGATGGAGGAATGGGGATTCAGTGGATTGTTCTTACTATATTTATGTATATTTGAAAATTTACTGACACCTAAAGGAATCAGCAGGAAATAATAGCAGCTATTTGATTTGTCTTTCACTAATTTTAAGCATTTGAGTTTTCTTTCTCAATCTGCTTGTTCTATTTTTAAATGTTTTAGAATAACTAAAAATGTGCTTAATTGTGACTGGGCAAATAATAGCCCTGTACCTCAGGGTACTCAGTTGTAAAACGAAGATATTAATAGGACTTTCTCAAAGTATTTCTGTGAATATTAAGTGATAGAGAACACATACGTTCTTGGAACAGTAAATGCAAGTACCACTTTTAACCTGGTATTTTTAATTTTTTTTTTATTTTTTAAGGTTTTTGTTAATGTTTATTTACTTTTGAGAGAGAGAGAGAGAGACAGCACAAGCAGAGAAGGGCAGAAAGAGACAGAGAGACAGAATCCAAAGCAGGCTCCAGGCTCTGAGCTGTCAGCACAGAGCATGACATGAGCTCAAACTCATGAGCTCTGAGATCATGACCTGAGTCCAAGCTGGATGCTCAGCCGACTGAGCCACCCAGGAGCCCCAATATGGTATTGTTTTAAATGGTTGGTTACCTGTTTAATCCTACCCATATAAGTACAGATATTCATCAATTATCGTTTGTTCTATGTGGCGTTTTCACTGGCAGATAAAATGAAATCAGGGTTATTTATTATAGTAAACAGATGCCTGAAAAGTGGCAGTAAAAAATACGGACATAAAAAGGGTATTAAGAGGAGGGAGATAGCTGCTCTCCACTGCTCTTGAAAATGGAATGGTGATTTGCTCCAGTAGGTCCCACAGGTACAATTGTTAACCATCAGAAAAACTAACAGAAATAACAAAGAATTTTTGTCTGTGGCAATGAAACGAATTAAAAACAAAGGTAAAAATGAAAGAGTGGTCAAGATAGTTTCTGGAGTGACTTCCACGCATTGTGATTTTAAGATCTCATGCTGTTGATTTTCATAATGTGATGGTCCATGAATAGATAATGTTCAGCATTTGAGAGCTGGGTGTGAAATTTGGTATGGGGTTAGAGAGAGAGAGAATTATCACTCTATTACAGGGGTGAGGTGATAGACTTACAAAGGAAATCTGAGGCTGATTTAATAGCAAGGGATTTTGCTTGTGAGATATTAGTATTAAGATTAGTCTTACTGGTGTGAATATAAATAAGCAAATATATTAAAATATGGCAAAAGGAACACGAATAAAACGTCATTGGAAATGAAAAATCATTGAATTCGGGGAAAATATATAGTAGCCCAAAAGAGTATCTTCTGTGTTTATTGATAACTTGAAAGGTATAGGAATTGTGATTGTAAAATTAAAAAAGTAATTTGTTGCTAACTGTAGTGAATTAGTGTTTTGTTTTTTTTTTTCGGTGCATTTTGAAGCTATTTTCTCTTGAGAATTTTTATACTTACCTAGGAAAATTGTTGTGGCTTTTTAGAGAAAGTTTTCAAGGCATTAGACATTATATCACAGTTTATTTCTCTCCTGTTAAAAATAATCAAAAGTTTCCTGCACACTGATTTGCTCACTTCTGCCTTTCTTTTTTCTTTTCTATTTTCTCCTTCTCTTTCCCCTAAAATAATTGTTAAAGAACTTGTGTCAAGTCCCAGCTCACTTCTTTTAAAATGGTTTCAATGAGACGTAATTCACAGGTCATAAGTTCACAAATACATAGTCTACAATTCAGTTGTTCTTAGTGTACTTACAGAATTATGCAGCCATCACCAGAATCTGATGTTGGTACATTTTTATCGGTAAAAAGAAACCCTGTAAATTTAATAAGTCACTGCCCATGCTGCTTATCCTTGCTCCCCATCCACCAGCCGTTAGCAAACACTAATCTGCTTTTTGTGTCTATAGATCTATCTATTCTGGACATTTCCTAGAAATGGAAAAAATATATATGGTATGTGATATTTCTTTCCTTTTGCTTAGTCAGTTTCTTTCATTTAGCTTAATGCTTTCGAAGTTCATACATGTTGTAGCATGCATCAGTATTTCACTGTTTTTAATTGTATAATATTCCATCGAATGGATATACCACGTTTTATTTATCTATTCATCAGTCAGTGACCACTTAAGTTGTCTCTACTTTTTGGCTATTATGGATAATGGTGTTATAAATATTCATAAGCTTTTGTGTAGATGGATCTTTTATTTCATTACAGAGATATACCTAGGAATGGAATTGTTGGATCATGTGGTAACTTTATCTTTTCTAGAGATTTTAAATTGTTACTGTTTTTAAAAATATTCACAGAAATATCAACAGTTCTGTTGTTTCTTTGTGCAGAAGGTCCACAAAGCTCTTCACGTTGCCATTCCAGAAGGCATCTCTCTCTGTTCTCATTTTGTCTCATTGCAAGTATATCATCTGTATCTATGTTGATATTCATTTGGTCAATTATTCTACTATATTTTGTGGGGTTTTTTCCTTAGTAATTGTTCTGCCTTGCTTTTTCATTGATACAGGGACCAGAATAGCCATTAAGGCTTACGACTTGTCTTATAGTAGAAACTTAATTGTAATGTGCAAATAAGATAACTACTGGTGTTGGTGTTATGCTAAGCCTTTTTAATGATGCTTCATTTAATTCTATAACAGATTATGAAGTAGGAACTATGATATTAATTTTATATGGAAGAAACTTAGCTGTGAGAGATTAAATAGCTTCCTAAGAGTGAAACCAGATCAATGGGTCTCCACAGTAGATAACCACTCTTCTCTGTTGCCTAAAAAAAACATGACCTGAATATAACCGAATAGAATGTTTTCTCTGGAGTTGTTTAGTTCAACAGTTGTCAGCTAAACAGAGATATTCTCAAACTGAGGTACTCTGTACAGGATACTGGAAAACTTCATTTCCTGTGTGTGTGTGTGTGTGTGTGTGTGTGTGTGCGCGCGTGTGTGTTTGTGCACCATGATACTATTCCCACCACCCCCTCTCTTCTTTGTAGATCCACTGCTGTGTTATTAACCCCAAACATGAATTTTTGAATAGATAAAACATTTCAACAAATCAAATGCCTATCCAACACTCATACACACACACACACACACACACACACACACATATACACACACACACAGCACTATATATACATAACACTATACAACACTATATAATATGATCTATACATATCATATATAGATCATATATATATATATATATATATATATATGATCTTGGATTCCTATATAAGACTTATTCAATTTCCTGTGTTGACAATTTAAAGAATCTGATTCTGTCCAACTTGGAAGAAAATATCTTTGCTACATTTTAAGACACAGGATCTTTTTATGAATTATTTACCTGAAAGGTTTAGATTTTCATAGCCATTTACTCAGTTCAAATACTTAATGCTCCTTTAAAACATCTTTTTTTTTAATTAAAAAGTATTTTTCAAGTACTTTTGGAGAGACAGAGAGCTTGTGCGAGTGAGGGAGAGGCAGAGGGAGAGGGAGGGACAGAATTTCAAGCAGGCTCTATCCTTAGCACGGAGTGTCCTTTGGGGGCTTGATCTCATGACAGTGAGATCACGAATTGAGCCAAAATCAAGAGTCGGATGCTTAACCAACTGAGCCACCCAGGCGTCCTTCTTCTAAAACTTTTTTAAAAACATTTACACAAGACTGAGAGCAGATGTCCAAATAAGACACACAAAAAAATATATCAGATACCAAACCTATCTTAATCCAAGTATAATTTTTGCTCAAAAATTTTAAGGCTTAAATAAGAGAAATGATGTTACATGGGTTTCTCCCTTTTTTTTGGAAAGTCCATAGCAATACACTGTTTTCTAGGCTGTCTCCTAGAAGCTAGAAAGAAAAGAGCGATAGGAAAGGAGTGGTGTACTTATAGGCTCTGTTCAAAAGGGAGTTTAACAAAGCAAATATTTTTGGGGTTATGGCAACATAGAACACCAAATCTGTATTTTCGAGGTTGCTATTCTCAAAAACCATTTCCGATTTCTTTAACATGCTCCGTGATTCTCTACAATAATCACAATCAGCATGGAATGATTTTAAGAAGTGCATAAAGGTATTGAAAATATTTAGAGATACATCATAGCTTTCTTTAGAACAGTTTGAGCAGTGTTAAAGTGTGGGCCCTGGCCGAGAAGTGGTGGGGTGTTAGTTGAATATTGATGAGGAAGGGTAGAGGTAGTTCTATGAGTTAATATTCAAGTTGGTTGATAAGTTAACTTTTTCTTATTGGCAAAAAGTTATAGCATTGAATGCAGACGTTATATACATCATAAAAATAAGTGGTGTATATTTTCTGCCTTGGATAAATCGGGAAGTATGGAGCATAAGGAGTGAAAGAAAATATAAGATTAATTCCTCTGGTATAACAGAGCAGGCTAATTAAGTGATTATGAAAACCAGTAATAAACTCTGACATTAGTGACTTTCGGTTAAGCAAGAAGCTGGAGTAAGTGTGATAGGATTTTTGAAACACCAAGTACAAGTAACTGACTGGTCAGACATATATTTTTCCAAAGTCTGTAATGAGAGAAAGTCAAAGTTTCACAAGAAAGAGGAGGGAAACCGAAGTTCAGTTAAGAGATGGTTTATAAGTGCCAGCAAGAGGATTTAGTATCTAAGGGATCAGTTTATACTTACATTTTATGCTCCTTTCGGTCTTTCTCTACATCACATCTTTGCAAAGCATTCTTTTTTTTTTTAAGATTTTATTTTCCAAGTAGTCTCTGCACCCAATGTGGGGCTTGAACTCACAATCCGAGATCTAGAGTCACATACTCCACCAGCTGAACCAGCCAGGTGCCCCCTTTGTAAAGCATTCTTAAAGGTCATCTAACGTTCAGTACAAGTGTTTTTGCTACTTACTTAACCAGAAGTTATGTTTTATAGAAAAAGAGCATCATGAATGGAATTATTTATTGTCCGTCATGCTTCCAGTGGTCCCTGCCTAAGGAAAATCCCCAGTGGAGGGATATTCAGACTTAAGTTGACATCTTTCAGAACTGCAGGCACAGCACTTAGGAAAAAAATGATCAGTAACTGTATGGTTAGTCCCACATTTCCAAACATGTTAAGTGGCAGTAAACATTAAAATCCTCTTTCAGAGAGAGCATTTTTTTCCCCCTCACTATTCTTTGGAAGAAAAGGAGATCAATAATAAGAGCCAGTTCTTTGAAATGCAATCTCATTTCCAGAAAGGCAGTGTGTCTGAAGTCACTGTATGGCAAATATTAAGCTCATCTGCCTGAAAAGCACAGGCACAGTTGCTTCCCTAGGGTGCATTGCCCGAGTTTTTGATTTTCAAAGAACCAAGGAGCTAAGATACATGTAACCCTTTTTGTAACAGCTCATCTTAATGCTCAAGCCCTCTGCATAGTCCCCGTCTCCTGCTAAGCAATTAGAATGGTCCTGAGCTTTTCAAAGCCATGATAAAGATCGTTTTACCTTTATGTCTTGATAGCACAAGACGCAAAGGGAAATGCTTCTAAAGAGGTGAAAATGCAGGGATCTCCAACAGAGTCATGCATGGTGTAGCCCCAAACCCAGCCTTCCACAGTGAAGACAAAGCGAAGAAAGCAGCATAGACAATTGACAAAATGATGTAGTGAGCTCAACAAATACTTCTGCCGTCTCCTACTTATAATAGCCGGGCTGATTTTTAGCGTTGTTTTCTGTTCTTTCCATCGATTATTTCATTGAATCATTGTAACCAGCGAGGTTGGGGTCTGTTGGCTTCCAAAGAAAAGTATGCAAGGCTCCTCTATGTTCCTTTTTCAATTCTGTCTTTAGTCATTCCTTAAAGATAAGTTGGGATCAAGGCCCGTTACCCCACTTCAAGAAGAAAATGTCCAGATTTGGACCAGTCAGATTTCATGTTTCATACTGGATCTCAGTCCTAATGCATAAGGATCTATACCAGCACAGAAACAGTAACAGTTAGAAGTGTGCACTCTGATTCAGTATCAGTGCCTTGGATACTGGCCTGGGCTGGCTCTTTTCCAAGCTTCGAGGCATATGGACTTACCACTGTTATTCCTTTTCCTTTGTCACTAAGAGGTGTAGTTTTACTTTTATTATTATTTTTTCCAACATAGAACTGCTGAATTAGAATTTAGACATTGGGGTAGATATAAATGGAACAAGATAGCAAAAGCACACTTTTCCAGCCTCGGTCACCAGGTCCTGCCCTGGAGTCTGGGATCAGGACCCCAGCTGGCTCTGTGCAAATTTCAAGGACTTTGTGGGCAGAGGTGAGTGCATTAAGGGAGGATTTGGGTTTGTGGTTCTGGTTAAATACCATGATGCCATTTTAATTGCACCACAACTCACATATCCTCAACAGTCTTAGTATTACAATTTTACACATGAGAAAACCCAATAGCAGGGAGTTTAAATAATTTGCACAAACTCTGTGCTAATACATGGCAAAGGCAGAATGTGAACTCAGGGTCATCTGACTCCAAAGACTTTAATTTTTTTTTTTTTTTGCTGAAGTCATGTTTATTGAGGTATAATTGACCTACAGTAAAATCCACACCTTTTAGATATGTGAAGCTATGAGTTTTTTAAGTCTTTTTTTTAAAATTCATTTTCCTTGAGGTGAAATTTGTCTAGCGTAAAATTAACCATTTTGAAGCAAATAGATTCAGTGGCATTCAGTACGTTTACAATGCTGTGTAACCACCACTTCTGTCTAGTTCAAAACATTTTCCGTATTATGAATTTAGGCAAACTCAGATGAAAAAGAAGGTAATTCTGCAATATGCAACAATTGGATGAACCTTAAGGAACTTAAGCTAAGATGAGCCATTTCTCTATGGACAAAGGACAGAGCCTATATGATTCCACTTATATGTGATATCTAAAGAAGTCAAATTCATGGAATTAAAGAGTGGAACAGCGGTCGTCAAGAGCTGTGGGGAAGGGGAAATGGGAGTTACTAATCAACAGACATAAAGTTTCAGTTAAGCAAGATGAATACGCTCTAGGGATCTGTTGCAAAACATGGCACCCGCAGTCAAGAATAATGCATCATGCCCAAAGCCTTTACCGTTAATGACTACCCTATGGACTAGAATGATTTTTAAAATAATAGCAATACATAACATATACAAACACCAAGTGAATGGGACATGGGATAGCTCGAGACACAGTAAGGTGAAGCAGATGTTGCCGTGGACAATGAGTCTTCATTAAGGAGCTCCTGATCCATAATGAAGCCCAAACACAGAAAAGTGGGGAACGTTAAGCAAGAAACAGAAACAAGAAAGGAAAAAGCTAGCCCCGTTCAACATGGCATGCTCTGCGTGGACCCTTTGTAGCTGGACACATTTATGTGGTGCCCAGGGAAGGCTTCCAACAAAATAAACCAGCAGGTGACCAGAAAGTGACCATAAGTTGGAAGTCATACCTTACCTCCACCATGAGTGTCCTTTCTTTCCCCCTCTACTACAGACACCACCCATTTGGAGAATTCAGTAGTTATTTTCTCTCTTTTTTTCCAACTGAAAAAAATGAAAACACATGGCTTGGCATGTTCAAATGTATTTCAGAAAACCCTGCAACAGTATTAAAATTTAGAAAATTCTGACATTGTATTGGATGCATCACAATGACCATGTCACTTACAAGGAATGGCTCCCAAATCAAGATTCTCTCCTCTGTTGGGTTAACACAGTGAGTGCTCTTTCAAAATATTTGTTTTTTTAAACTAAGATGTTACTAAACCAAATGAAGGAAGACCTAAATGATGTGAATTATGCAGAAATTATATAGCCATTTATGATTTTGAAGATATGTAGAAGATAATGTGTTTTTATGTTTGATACAAGTATCTGAGAATCTTTAAACAGATATCTTAAGATAGACCATGATAACATAACATCTTTATCTTTATGTAAATATATAATATCTGTAACGGGCTCTGACAAGCATTTGTTTGAAATTTATGAGGCTATTCTGTTTGACATGTCTTTGTTATGTTTCTCACATGGTGTGGGTTATCTTTGTATTCTAAGCACTAACCATCATGAGGAAATAAACTCAAAGAGATTTTGTCTGAGAGTGGAGAATGATATACTTAAATATTTTCAGAGCTGGAGATTTTTTTCCTATGAAGAATTTGTTTTTCATTAAAAAAAAAATTAAGAGTCACCTTGCTCTAGTGCTCTATGCCCACACAACAGAATCTTTCTCCTCCAGGATATCTTATTTGTCTTGATGAGGAACATGATGATGGTGATGGTGATGATGGTGGTGATGATGATGGTGCTGGTGGTGGTGTGGTGCTAATAAGTTATATTTTAGAGACATTTTAATGGATTTGGCTTTTGGTTTGCCATTGGATTTAAGAAGTGTCTTTGGGGTGGGCAGATAATTTTGAATTCAAAATGTAGCCGACTTGTGCTGTTCTGTGACTGCTGTATTTCGCCAAGTGTGGGACTCGTATTTGACCTTCTGCAAGACTATGTTTGAGATGTTCGTAACAGTTTGTCCGGAGAGAATGAAGACAGCGTATGCATTTTGAGCTGCTGGGTTTGCGTTTCTTTCTAAGGAGAGAATGCTTCTTTTTTCAGATTAAACCTACAAAGAACCAAATTATGTAGGAAACCTGTCAAAAGCAATCGATTTTGAGTCAAATGGGGCTGAGGGCCGGATTCCTGACCACTCAGAGTCTCATCATGTGACCGGAACATGAAGCAGCTCATGGAACCCTGAAACTTGCCTGAAAAGAGTCTGAAAACCTCTGCTTTTGACTATGTTTAGGACTCAGGTGAAGGTGTAGGGGATCAAAAATGACGTCTTAAAGTAGAGTAAGTAAAAAAAAAAATGTATTCAAGGCAGGAAATGAGCAAGGTATGATTGTCTTTCAAAAAAGCATATTTTAGAAATCTATTTGGAATTTGTCATATTTGATAATGTTAAAATGATATACAGGTTTCTAGCTCAGTGCTCCTAATACTCAAATGCCCATGGAAATAATAATAGCAATAATAATAGACTTACTTTTAAAAGTAATGCCTGGGTCGAGGGGAAAAAAAGTGAAATATAGTGCATTCAGTTACAACACATGGTATGTTGAATTAATATCTTTAATAAAAGAAGACAGACAAGCTTAGCTCATTAGTTTAGAAGAACAATGGTAGTGTCATAGTATTTGTAACGAACAACTCATCTTCCTATTTGCATATTATGGAATTTTTAAAAAAATCAAAATTAGGATTGGGAAAGAAAATATGAAATCAATAATGGAAGGCCATTTTGGATTAAAGAGGATTCAGAAGAAAGGAGTAAGAAAGGAGTGCCTTTGAAATATGTGTGGGATCATCTTTACATTTGCCCCCTTAACATTTATTCAACTAGGAAAAATTTATCCCTTGCCCTGAATTAAAATTTGCCAATCTTGTCACTTTGCTCTTCACCCTAAGGTAATACGGCTTCACAAACACAGTGTTTTGAAGGGAGAACCAGTAGTACTGGAAGAGGATGGATGTGCCTTTTTTGTTTTGTTTTGTTTTTCTTTTTTATTATCTCTCCGTACACTTGCCGCACTAATGGTGGAAGCAGAAAGTTGGGCCGATATTGTTGTAAAATATCTTCAAACTCTCTGGGACTAGCAAGTATATTCAGCTTGTTTTGCTTTCATGCAAAACTCCTTTGCCGGACCCTTCTGACTGCAACTCCTGTGAAATAACGTCTTCTATTTCTCCTTGGTTGCATTTCCTTAGTCCATGGCTTTTCAGCAATCCACTTCAGAAATGCTCTCTATTGATCTCTCTTTCTCTCTCAGTGGTTCTCTTGGACAAGGACGGAGTGGCCCCAGTGCAGCTATATCACTACCATGGTTCCCACATCTAGTCCCCAGAATTCTCAATGGCTTGTTCAATTGCCATTAGGGATTTTTTTTTTTCAAGACACAGCTCCTCTGCTACTTTGGTCCTGACAAGTCCTTTATCTGATGAGTTCTCAAGTTTGAATCAGACACCTATCTAGTATGCTCCCCACATTCCATGGGAATACGTCAGCCTCTGAATGATTTCGATCAATTGGAAGAAAGGTAGTCTCACAATCCTCACTTATGGGCTGGGTTTGAATCATAGTACAGCTTGTTTCCAAGCAAATCATTATAGGAAATCTACTCTCTGCCAAATAACCCTTGTTAGGTTAATTTTGAAATCAGTTTTTGACCTTTTTTATGAAAAAGGTACACATGCCAGTCAAATGATGGAGCTTTGATTCTAACCTAGGCATCCTGGCTTAAGAGCCAAAGCTGCTAATCACTAAACTATAGCGCTTGAATCATTATGCAGTGCTGCCTAATAACATTTTCCCTTCTAGGTTCTGTGAGTATGTGCCTGATATCTTCAGTTAGAATTCACACATCTAGAAAATGGAGATTATATTTTGTGCAGAATTCTCTTCTAATCTCCATAAAAAATACAGAAGTAATGCTAGTGCTTCTGGTGCTTCCAGTTAATATTACAGGCTCTCATGACATGACAGAGCTACTCTGTCCTACAAACACTTAAAAATTCTGTATAAAATAAAGTAAAATTTATTTGAAATTAATGTATAAGCTCAAAACTTTGAACCGAAGGATATCAGTTCCTTGAAATGAGGAGAGAACAGGAAATCAGAGAAGTGAGAGATCTTAGACCCAATCACTCAGTAAAGCATCAAAACCATGTAAGCCTTAGTAACTAGGAACAGGCGTCAAACACCTTCTACCAAGAAAAAGACATGTGACCCGGAGGCATAGAAGAAAATGATCAACCAGTGTGAAGCCAGGACTGCTGAAGGAATGCCTTGTCCTAGAAATGGAAACTAGATAAATTCTGTCTACCAACTTAGGGAGAGTTTTCAGTTACAGCTGGGACGAAAGTCATCCACAAAATGTAAATCCTCAAAGAATCAAAGGAGGAGGACATTTATTTCTTTTTTTTTAATGTTTACTTATTTATTTTGAGAGGGAGAGAGCACCTGCTCATGCACTAGTGGAGGGAGGGACAGAGAGAGAAGAGAGAAAGAATCCCAAGCAGGCTCTGTGCTCAAGGGGCTCCATCCCACAAACTGTGAGATCATGACCTGAGCCGAAGTCAAGAGTTGGATGCTTAACTGACTGAGCCACCCAGGCATCCTGGAGGACATTGACTTCTAAACTAAAATCAAATCGTGTTTAGACGTAGCTTGGTGACATCATACAACATGAAATAACATATTGAAAGTAAACAGAAGAAAAGGAAACACTTTTAAAGGAATTATTGTTAGACTGATGATAGCATTCTGTCATATTCCTACCTTTGAATTCTGAGAGGAAACAATTTTTGTATTAGAATTCTATACCCAGCTAAAATATTATTCAATGATTAAGGTAAAATAAGGATAATTTTGGACAGCCAAAAACTGAGAGTCTAATATTCTTAAATTCCTGTTCAAGGAATATTACTAAATGATGTACTTAAATAAGAATTGGACTCCACAGAAAGAAGGGAGTCCAAAAAACAAAGTTGAAGGAAGAAAAAAAATAAAAAAATATTTTTGGTTCTATGACTTTGATACTGTGTTTGTAGATTTTCATAAAATAATACTGGTTTTGTGTCTTTAAGTTAATGTTCTCATAGTGTCAATCAACATGAAATTTGATTTTTTTTCACCTTACATTAGTTTTTAATCAATATGTCTCTACAAAGCAAGGAAAGAAGATGAAATGGTGTAATAACATATAAAGAATATTAACTCAGTAGATAATTTTTATGTAATTAAAAACACCTGGAGCAAAACTGACTAAATTTTAAAACATTAAAATCTGAGTGGTGTGTATACAAGTGTTATGTTTTATCTAATTTAATCATTTTAAAATAAAAGGATAGGAGCTACACATCTAAAACAATAGAGTAAGGAAATGGAAAAATGGTAACTCTACAGTGGAAAAACCTGGCAAACATTATCCTGTGAAAGTGATGAGGTTTAACATCACCAGTGATGGCTTGTTAAATCACGTTCCCCCTGATTTGATCACATGTATCATAGTCTTTCTAACACCCTATAACATCAATCTAATCATGAGAAAAACAGTGATAGATGAGCTCAGATAGAGAACCTTCTGTTAGGTACCTGGCCAGTGCTCCTCAAGACTGCCAAGATCGAGAGAATCAAGTAAAGACTGAGAACTCATTGACCAGAGCTTGGGAACATATGACAACCAGAAGTATGGCATCTTGGATTTGATCTTGGAACAGAAAGAGAGAATTTCATAGAAAAACTGACGAAATTCAAGTAGTCTAGAGTTTATGGAATAGCAGCATACCAGTGTCTGTTTCTTAGTTTTGGCAAATGTTACAAAATAATTTAAAAAGTTAACAATGGTAGGTTAACAATGAAACTGGGTAAAGAATAAACTGAAACTCTCCATAGTATAACTCTCCCATAAATCTGAAATTATTCCAAGAAAAAAACATGTTCCATAAAAATAAAAAAGTAAGCCATTTTAAGCTTAAGAAAGCAATATCCCATTGCTTTACAATATCCCATTGTAAATCGAATGCACAGTATTTTATATTTCAAGAAAACATGATATATTGAACATAAAGGAGGATGCTGTCCAATTTTGCCTGAGAATGTGTTAGATAGTTTGCCTGAAATATTTAAATAATTAATCCTCAGAAAACCATAATCAGTTGAATGTTTAATAGAAGAATACCGAGATTCCATGATTTGCTCCATGTGGAATATCTTTTAAACTTGGATTTAGTTAGGAAATTAGTTTGTCTTCTAACAAGTTAGAGTCTTTTAAACTCTTCCCATTGCCACAGTGTTGGGCAGATCCCAGAAAATATTCAGACAAGTATAAGGTTGGTGAACGCTGATCACAGAGCAGAACAACATTGCATTACATCAACAGATGCCTTTTCTAGATTAAAGCAGGCAGCTGGCATTTCAGAGTTTGTTGAGAAGAAACAATCTTCTTAGCACTCTTGTAGAAAACTGTATTTAAAACCTAAACTGTGAATAACTGTTGATACAGAGACTAAGAATTCTAATAAAGGGAAATGTTAACTCAGCACAAACTTGCCAGCTTTGTAACAACGTGGGGCATTAAGAGGAAAAAGCCCAGGGACATAGCAGAAGACAACAAAAATAACTGCATTAGTAATCTCAGTCTAAGGTTTTCACCAATTTCTTAGAAAAAATTGAATTCAAATTGAGGACCTGAACTTTAATCTGTGTGTGGATATTTGCATTTAAGGTTACCATGATAAGCTTTATATCATTCTCATTCAGCTCTTGTCCTAAAATTGTTAATCGAATAATATCAAGTGTAATTATCAGTAGATATCTTTTTTTTTTTTCACTGACATCCCAACAGTGCTTGGCACGTAATAGCTACTGAATGACTAAATGAATGAGATCCCTTCTGTGCTATCAGCCACTGATGTCTCTTAGTGATGGCAGGGAGTCTCAGGGTCAGCAGGGAAGTATCTTGGTCAGTAAGCGTATATTGGCCAGTCGTTGGTAGTCAAGAGATCCTGATCAGTCCCCTTTCTGGTGCCACCAGTTTCTTCTGGTGTTGTCAGCAGGGCTCCAATTCTGTCTGGGGAAGAATGACCTAATTGGATCACTGTCCCAGTCAGCTCGGGCTGCTATAGCAAAATAGCAGACACGGAGTGGCTTAAACAGTAGACACGTATTTTCTCACACTACTGGAGGCTGGATGTCCAGGATCAAGTTGCCAGCGTGGGTTGTGGGTTCTGGTTTACAGATGGCTATCCTCTCTCTTCAGGCTCACATGGCCTTTCCTCTGTGACTATGTACCTTTCTCTCTTCCTATTCTTTTTTTTTTTTTTGATAGAAACTAAAGTTTATAAAATATGGGAGCTCCTCTTTGATGTGGCCTCTTCTCTACATTTAGCTGTGAAGAGTCTGTTCTGCCAGTCTTCAGGGTCATTTTCTGGGGTATTTGCAGTGATGTGGATGTCATCTAAGTGTATTTGTGGGTTGAGGTGAGCCTAGGATCCTCCTACTCTGCCATCTTCCCTGTAAGTCCTCTCTTTCTCTTATAAGGGCACTAATCCTATCATAAGGGTTCTACCCTCTCAACCTCATCTAGACCTAATTAACTTGCAAAAGTTCCACCTCCAACTATCATCACCCTGAGGGTTAGGCCTTCAAAATAAACCTTTTGGGTAGGGGGACACAAAGATTCAGTATTCAATAGTCACTTTCTCTCACTGCCTTAAGGGTCTGGAAATGCAGTGTCTAGGCCATTTTCTTTTGTTGGGTGTACGTACAGTCTTAAAATGCCATTGATATTATGATTTCCTTTAGTCTTGGGGTCCTCAATCCGTTTGCTTTCCTCTTCCCATTTTTCAGTATTCTCCCTTGATTGCCTCTTGCATTTTTTTTCTAGGCTTTTGTATTGTACTTCGAAATAGTAGGGAGAAATGAGTCTGTGCTATCTTGTTCCCACCAGAAATTACATTTAATTTTGTGGTCCATGGAAGGTGCAGCTAAATCCTATCCTCTTATTGCCATGAGCTTCCCACAAATATTTGAGAACTTAAAGTCCAGTGGTTTGTGATCCAGATAGTGCCAAAGCCAACTATGCTCATCTAGAGAGTCCCTGAGCTGAATATTATCTGGTTATAAAACCTACTTATAAGCTTTTCTTTTAAGCTATTTGATTACTGTGAGAGTAGACTCAGTATATCAGAGAACAAAAAGTGGAAAATTGCTTTTAAAGGTGAATTTTGGTCATTTCTCTCTCACCCAGAGGTGTTGAAATTGAGTCACCTTATCATGGAATTTTCCCTCTCTCTTGTTGGCATGATTGATTCTCTTAATTTTGACTTCTTTAATTTTATTCAGTGAATTAAGTCATCATTTGTGTATGTATGAAAATGTAACTGAGCTTATTATGCTTGAAAAGGAGTGACGGTAACTATTTTGACTTATTACTTTCTGTCTGGTTAGGATAATCAAACATTCCGCAAGGAAGAATAAAAGCACCGTAGGTGGTATAAATGAGCATGAAAAAGAGCTTCCAAAGATCTCTTCCAAATAGAGAACACTTCCCGCTCCCTCCCCTCCCCTCTTCCCACTCCACCCACATCCTTTCCCTACTTTTAGACTGTTCCTAAACCAGGAAGTAAAAGTTGTGAGTGGGAAGGGGTGGGGAGTGTGTATGTGTAACCAACAAGGGAATTTATTCTCTTGATGAATCATAATGATTGTACTATAATCACACATTCCCACATACAGCCCTGAATTCTTGTGCCAGCATTCAACTCCCTTTGCAACTGGGCAAGCTAGCTCCTTCTGTTTCCTTCTCCAGCTTTTCAAGCAAAATGATATAATCAGAAAATTTGAGATATAAGGTGACTCTTGAGACCATCAAATTCCAGCATCTCACTTACAGGAAAGAAATTGAAGGCCTAGAACATGATGAGAGTCATTCAAGTTCACCAACTTGTTAGAGGTGGAGTTAGGGTTGAGTAGATCGCATGGTTTTCAGGTCTGTGCTCTTTTTATTTCAGTCATAGACACTAGGTACTGTCATGTTTTAATATACAGTATTTGGTAAGATCAGCAACAGTTGAGTGGTGATCTCACTGCTACCTGAGACTATAAAAATGTGAGAAAAGCAAACACACAAATAAACAAATGGTTGTGATAGTGATAATTCACAATTTTAAATGTACACTCAATGCTTACCATTCACATAACTGGTACTCTCGGTATCTCGTCTTCATTTTTTCTTTCCTTTGCTTATGAAAGAATAAGAGACATTATGGGGCTATGCAGACACTTTTGTCTTCATATTGAAACTTTTTTTACTGGAATACAACAGAGTGTCTCACAGCTGAAGCCCAGACACTTAAGGGAAGAGAAGCACCCAAGAGAAAGCTTTGAGTGGGTTCTCACTCCCTTTTGTGTGCCCAACTTGAACAGAGGCCCTAGCATGTGGGAAGTATTCAGTAGTGAATGAAACTTTGAGTGAACAATTTTTATAATCAAGACATGTTGTATTCTAGGCTTTATGTAATAGAACAAAACAATTATTAGAGGGATTCGCAAAAATTCGGAAACTGGTTCCAAAGTCTGTGAGGTTAATCATAGATGATAGGAGAGTCAGAACCTGATATCTGAGGAAATGGGAATCCCACCTGTTAAACAGGGATTGGTACTTGAAAGAAGTACGGTATTGTTAATGGATCAATATTTGGGAAAGAACATTCCCTGTAAATTGGGGGGGAGAGAAAAAATGTACAAGGCGAAACACTTTTCCCCTGTTTCTATATGGATCTGGATATAATCCTGTCTGAATGAAGAAAGAGTGATCATAGGCAAATGTAGATAAGTTCTTGGCATATTAGGGAAGATTTGATTTCTAGCCAGCTGTGTGTCTTATAAGTGAGGTGAGTGATGAGCTTGTGCAGAAATACAGAACGCATCGAAAAGAGTATCAGAGAGCAAGGTGGCTTGATGCACATTGGGGAACACTACAGAGGTAAGTCTGTACAAATGTGTTGCCAATGAGCAAGTCCTAATTAAGAGAGTTTACTCAGGGAGACAGAGAAGAGCTGGGGAAATAGAAATAAATAGAATAGAAATCTAGAAATAATTTAGAAAAAAATAAATGAACTTTAAGTGCCGTCTGATCATAAAACAAGGAAGGGGTTTGGCAAGTTATTGAACAAGATCGTTGAAAAGAGGAAATTCGGTAAGATCGTAATAACCACATGCAAATATCTGAAAGATGATCATGTGGCAATAAGATGAGGCAGATTGAAAACAACACGGAAGGTAGAACTGGCACCAGTGTGGGGAGTGAAAATAGGAAGTATTTTTTGTGGAGCATGAGGGGAAAGTTTTCAATAGCTAAAATAGCTCAAATGTATAATGGCCTGCCTTGGAACTGGTTTATTCTTACCATGGGTAGCATTCAAATACAGGCTTAACCACCAGTCAACAAAATAACATAAGGGAGAATTCAGGAACATAATAGATTTATTACTATAGGGTCCTTAATGAACTCCTATATACCTAAATCCAGCCTTCTGTGATTTTATGATTCTTCTAAAATCACTCAGGCTAGTAAGCATTAGGAACAGAACAAGAACACGGCTCACCCTTTTGACACCCATTCCAGAAAAAGTAGCTCAGTACCTGTTGGAACTATGTATATATTCTGAGACCAGTGTTGCATAATCAACTTGACTGCTTATCTAATGGCTATCACAAATACCTGTTGTATCAGTCGTGTTCCTGGTAGAAAAAAAATTCACCCCAAATTATTCGAGTTAAGAGACTTTAATGAAGGAAGTACCCAGAATTGTGGGAAGTGTTAAGGTAACCATCACAATTCTGAGGCTGGCAGTAGCTGGAAGCTATTATTGCTGCTAACGTTGTAGGAGACAGAGAGGCATCAATATCCTAGGAGCCAGTAAGAGCTGCTCAGCTGGACCTGTCTTCATGGAGGACCACAGCTACTGCCCAGCTGACGCAGGGAGAGAAGAAGCCTTTGTCTCTCTTCTCCCACTCTATGGTCTTCCAAAGCCATTTTGTGGCCAATTCCAACCAGAAGTCAGCCAACACATGGAGCCCAGCTAGTGCGTGACAGAGAATGACTCTGGAAGGTCAAATGAACAGTAACCAGAAATCTACAATAGATACTAAGTTGTAGTGCAGTCCTAAGCCATAACACGTATCGCTAAATACTGATTACACGTGTACTTTATTCTTACTATTTTTTGTTATTGTTTTAAGATTTTATTTTAAAATTAATTTTTGGTCTTGTTTTTGTAAGGTCTTCAAATACAGGCTTTAGATTGCAACGTCTTTTATATCAAAGAGACTGCTCCTTTTATAGAAGCTTAAAATTTATTTTACTTTTCATTTTCTCCTATGTTGCCTTTTCTTTTACCTAAGAAAGTTTGTATTTCCCGGCGTTTTTCCTTACACCTGTCTTGTAATGCTGTAAAATCTGGTGACATTTCCTTTATCAAAGTCTGTGTTGTTTATGCTGCTAATTTAATGATTGACAAATATGACTGCTGAACAAATGATATACAGTAATAGCAGATGGTTGCTGCGGTCTCTCATGCCAGAGGTTTAAATCAATGGAGTCATTGCTAGAACATTGGGTATATGTTAATGGACAGAAGAAAGCCATAATGATTTCAAGAACTGAACGTTTCTATGAAGAATATCAAATGTTACCTCTCAAGCCTTTGATGGTTACTTTTGCAAAACTGCATATTTAAAAGAAGCATAAACACATATTCACATCTTTTGAAGTTTTGACACCAATTTCTACAGATTCTCTATGTTTCCACCTACAAATGTCTTTGGTTTCTCTTTCTCTCCTTCCCTTTATTCACTGCCCTTCCCCCCATTTATCTCATCTGTCTTCAGTTCTGTATTCATCATGTAAACTTACAGGGCTTCTACAATACTGTCAGTGCGCAAGTGATTTAAAATAAGATGATTATTGCAGGTTGGGGAATGGAAAGTAGAACTTATGGAGAATAAAAAAAGTGCAGATCATATATTTACAGATTTCCTTAAAAATTTGAACACATTGAAGTTGATGAGATAGATTGTTCAAGACTTTATCTTTTTCCAAATTACCTGCGCCTAAATCTGGCAAGAACACGTACTGAATTACATTTAGAAAACAACATCTTCTTCAGTGCCTCAAAGGGACAGGTTTGGATTAGTTGTTTGGGGGACAAAAAAATACATAGATGTAGATATAGATAGCTACAGATCTCAAAACAAAAACTAAAATGAGTTAGTGTCCCTTGGCAAGAGTTTGTAGAAAGAGAGGAATCTAGAGAATTTAGAGAAGTTGTATATTAATATATCACTATCATTTTTCCTTGTAATACTTGACATCAGTGTATATAAATGGAGGACATCCACAATGTGGAAATACTGTTAGAATTCACAGTAAAGGCCATAGGAGATGTAGCAGGAAAGAATCATTTAGGGGGGGAAAACCACTATATAAATGCCTAGAGGAAGGAACCAAGAAACGAAGGTCCTAATTTTCACACACCTAAGGTTCTACTGGTGGAAGTTACAGCTGACACACTACTGCTATGATGGTGATGTGCTCGGAAGTAATCTCTGTCCCTTTATGATGGATGTTGTTACGGTTTTCTGAAATTTTGTAGCCATTCCAGAAGAAGGTTGTATAAAACAGGGTTGGCCAAGAAAGTCTCTTATATGTGGGCTACTACTGGCTTCTATTACATTTTCGTTTCCTCTCCAATTCTGTTGCCTCTACCGAAAATAAACAAAGAATTAATTCCTCATTTCAAGGCAGGAAGAGGCTCTTTCTCAGAGAACATATAATTAGGCCACTAAATCTTTGCTCATTTAGACTAGCCCCTGTCTAATTTCCTCTGGAAATTTAACACTCATATAAAGTCGCTCTGTGATGAGAAACACAATGTTTTAGCAGTCTTAAGATTGCTATTTCACATTTTCACCCTTAAGAAATGAGGAGAGAGTATAATTGATGGTATTTTAAAAAGTCTGTAGTTCAGGCATTGATATAGTTGTCACGTCCTCTCATGTTCAGACTTGGTTATTTTTCTGGTGGTATGATGGGGCATTGTCGACAGACCAGTCAATAAATTGATTGTGGCACATTGGAGGACAGAATGTGTCTTATTTACTGTCTGAAAATTATCTATTCAGACCTTCTGAGAAGAATAAAAAAATAGGATAAAAATGTAGGGCCAACATCTTGGTCCAAAATTGTATAAGCATTATGGAGTGTTCTAAGAGATACTGCATTTTCAAAGCTTTGGGCAGCACATTGGTTGATACTGTGTGGAAAAATGACGATATTGATGATACCGATGCCATGATAAAGTAATAAAGTTGTTGTCTTTCTACCATAAACGATTAAAAAACTAGACTATGTTCAGCTATTAGACAACTGACGACACAGGTCTGTGATCCTTAAGAGAGGACAAATAAAGAGGTCGCTCTATGCTTGTACCAAATTTCAAAGTGGAGTCACTTTGGTCCTGCAGAGAGGGGTCCCCAAGCAGAGCCCTAGGGACTTACCGAGTTGAGAAAACAAAGATCTGATTTTAAGAAAATAAGTCAGTGAGAATTTCAAAAGTTGTTTACTGCAAAATAAAGGCAGCTCTACAGAAGAAAAATCTGCACAGGGTCCCCTTGGATCTGTTACTGAATAATAAAGCTGTGCCTGACTAGGGTGAAAGCCTATGAAGCCATGTAAAGAATGTCAAAGAAGCTGAAAGCTTAACAATTCCTGAAGCTCACACAGGGTTGGGACACATTCGTGTTTATCCTGAGAAGAAAATCCCTCTGGAGCACCAGGACATTTAATAGAAATCTCAGAAGGGTAAAGCCTTACATGGATGGCTAAAATAGCTATGGATTAAAAACTGCTAGAGATCTTTTCCGAGCAAACTTTGAAAATATAAAGCTAGTTTGCAAATAACATAATTGCCAGCCAAAACAAAATTCCGTACACTATAAAGAAAACAATGAAGTCCAGACACTCAGCAACATCACAAGTCAAGCATCAAAAAAAAAAAAAAATTACCAGACATATAAATAAACAGGCAAATATGAACCATAGCCAGGAGAAAATTCAGTCAATACAAAGAAACGCAGAAAGGAGAGAAATAAAGCAATTAACAGGAAAATGCTTTAAAAATGTTATAAAAAATATGATTAAGAATTAAATGAGGATATGAACATAAGAGAAATGGAAGACGTAAAAAAGGCAAGTGCTACCTCTGATAATCAAAGATACAGTATTTAATGCAAAAACTCCGCTGGATGAGCTTTTTAGCAGATTAGACACTGCAGAAAAAAACTGCAACATGAATTAGCTTAAAGATAGCAAGAGAACTATGAAAATGAAGCAGTGAGAGGGAAAAAAATAGAAAAAAAAAACTGAACAGACTTAGTGATGTCTCAGAAAATATCAATCAGTCTAACAAGTAAGTTGGAATTGGAAGACTGTTGGAAAAATATTTGAAGAATTAATGGCTAGAACTTTTCCAAACTTGATGGAAACTCTAAACACACAAATCCAAGAACTTCAAACAAACAGAATATTCAAATAGAATATTCAGATATTCAAACAGAATAGAAGCAAAATTGTACCACATAAAATCCAAAGTAAAATTCCTGAAAGTCAGTGATGAAGAAAAACTATCACAGGCTGCCAGAGAAAAAAGAGAAACAAAGAATTAACTACAAATGTTCTATTAGAAAGGCAAGCCACAAGATAGGCAATGGAACATTGTTAAGGTGATTACAGGAAAAAAAAATCTATTAATTGAAAATTCTGTGTCAAGAGAAAATATCCTTTAAAAATAAAGACAAAATGCTTCATCAGACACATAAAAACTGAAAGAAATTGTTATTGGCAGACATCATGGCCCA
The DNA here is from genome assembly GCF_022837055.1 of Prionailurus viverrinus. Classification (NCBI taxonomy): domain Eukaryota; kingdom Metazoa; phylum Chordata; class Mammalia; order Carnivora; family Felidae; genus Prionailurus; species Prionailurus viverrinus. The sequence continues at coordinate 152,465,099 of NC_062562.1, forward strand.
CTTAGAAAGAAGTTCGAAGATAGGAAAACATGATGGTTTTGTTTTGTTTTGTTTTTGCTTTTTGTTTTAAGAAAGAAAACATGGATCCCAAAAATGACATGAAAATTTCATGTTGTTGACTGAAATAAATAGTTTTACAGTAGGTCTCTAGCCTGTAGCGCTTAGAAGAGAAAGTAGCATCATCAGTAGTCAGTATAAACTTAGAACAAAGACACGGCAAAATAACTCACCCTTTTCCCTGTTGGTTTACTTGAGAGACAGGCTAAGAGCAAGTGATAAGCTGGTGTATCTTGATTTCCAAACTCACCTTAACAAGCTCCCTCCTGACCCCCTCTGGGCAAGATGAAAAAAATTATATGTATTCACAGTACAGTTGAGTGTTTTCTTAGCAGATTAAGGATTATAATCTAAAATAACAGAAGAGGAAAAATTTTAACAACAAAACAGGGTTTTTGATAAGTATGAGTTTTCATTTATTGAGAGGAAACAAAGTCCTCATCAGATGTCAAATATTCTTTTATAGAATAATGGGAAAAAACATTGATTAAAGCATACAAACTCTGTCCTTCAGTAACATACTTTTCTTATGTGTATAGTGTCTATGTCACTATGTTTCCCTGTGATTTTATGTCTTCAGATTTTGAGGGAAAAACGTATGGTTTTTGGACTTGAAAATTTCTTAAGAGCTTTTATAGTTTCAACAATCTGTTTTTCTCAATTTCCACAAATAGTTACAAATCTATTTTGTTAATTCACATCCTCTAAAGTGGAGAGATAAGATGATGGATAGTACTGGGAACTGCATTGTCACAGTAATAAATATAACTACAGATACCTTGTCTAACTCTGAAACTCAATTTAGCATTTTATAATAACCTGTTTTTGCAAGATTTTTCTGAAGCAGTTAGAAAAAGACCTATTATAAACTCTAGGTAAAGGCAATTCATTTAATTAAACATGCTGCATCTGCCTAGGTACATACTAGATGGAAAATTAGAAGGCTTTTAAATATTTAAGAGGGAGGAATATAAATTGGCAAGAGAATATTATTAGAGAAGACAAGATGCATAAAGAATAGTCAAACAGAGATTAATTATTTCTCTCCTCCCCTAAAATAGTAGACATAATTACCAAAGATGATGAAGTTCAAGGCATGAGTATTGCCCCATCTTATCTTTGATTATTCCTCTTTCTCTTCTTTCTTTCACTGATGTAAAGAATATTTATTGGTGAAATGTAAAGGATGGGAGGTCTGATCTCTTTCTTTCACACACACACACACACACACACACACACACACACACATACACACACACACACACCTTGAGTACTGATGTTTTCCATAGAAGCTTTTTTTTGTCTTTTTCTTTTTCTTTTTTTTTCAATATATAAAATTTATTGTCAAATTGGTTTCCATACAACACCCAGGGCTCATCCCAAAAGGTGCCCTCCTCCATACCCATCACCCACCCCCCATCAACCCTCAGTTTGTTCTCAGTTTTTAAGAGTCTCTTATGCTTTGGCTCTCTCCCACTCTAACCTCTTTTTTTTTCCTTCCCCTCCCCCATGGATTTCTGTTAAGTTTCTCAGGATCCACATAAGAGTGAAAACATATGGTATCTGTCTTTCTCTGTATGGCTTATTTCACTTAGCATCACACTCTCTAGTTCCATCCATGTTGCTACAAAGGGCCATATTTCATTCTTTCTCATTGCCACGTAGTACTCCATTGTGTATATAAACCACAATTTCTTTATCCATTCATCAGTTGATGGACATTTAGGCTCTTTCCATAATTTGGCTATTGTTGAGAGTGCTGCTATACACATTGGGGTACAAGTGCCCCTCCATAGAGGCTGATATGCCTGAATGTGTAGCCAGAAGTGAAACCAAGCAAAGAGTATTTGTTGGAGACTTCTAAAGATGGTTAGAGTTAAATTGCTTCTAAGCAGGGTGTATCAAGACAGATATTTGAGGGACATAAATACCTTTATTATTTTCTGTGTACTGCTGGTTCTTAAAGAGCAGTTTTATCAAATAAGCCACATTTATATAATAACTTTCTTATTTATCCTCAGTATTGCATAGGCAAACACTTCAAAAATATTCTATGACTAAAAAGCTTATCCTGGAAATTTTCTTGATTGGGCACTTAGATAACACTTTCTCTTGTGATTTGATTTCACATAGGACTACACTGTCACCTCAAAGTAGTAATATTTCAGCCTCTGACTGATCAGTTATGCATAAGAAGCAGAACGAATCATAAGTTTTATGACTTGGAATATAAAACTACGATTGTTCCTTTAAGAGAGAACTTTTTGAATCTATTAAAGGCCCCAAGAGACATGGTAACACTCAGAAGTCTGGATGTGGGGGAAGAAAGAAGAATATTAACTCCCATCGTTCAATTACAATCTATATGCTGGTGATGCTTAAATATGTATCTCTAACTCAGATCTCTCTCCTGAGATTCAAACCCACATGGCTCATTGCCCGTTGACATTTCCACTCAGATGTTTCATAGGCAACGGGTGTTCAAGTTTGCAAAAGCTGAACTTGTTTCCTTCCCCAAACCTTCACTTCCTCTCATGTTCTCTGTCTCTATGAATGGTCTCAAATGCATAATGTGACTAAAATTGGGTGTGCAATGCTGGGGCAGGCTGACATTGGGTGGGGAGAGAGGCAATCATGTAATCTTACATGGTAGTCATTGATCTTCCGATGAAATAGCACCTGTCGTTTTCTTTAAGAAATTTTACACCTGTAAAAAAATATGCTGTAAAATGTTTCAAAATGTTTATAGCTAATTTACTGTATTATTAAGTACTACGTGTACCACAATTTTAAAAGTCATAAATAGTTCCCGTTCTGGGGTTTGTGATGTAATGTGGCAATATTTGGAGGTGCATTGTAACATGAGATACAGAATTTGAAGAAGCTGCATGGGGCTGTGGACCACCGTGTCCCTTGATTCTATGCTCAATATGGCGCAACCTACTAGATTCTCCAAGACACAAACCTGAGAGTTTTCCTGAATTACTCCTCTGTCTCTCCTACCTTATAATCAGTGATTAACTATATTTGATTCTACCTCTAAGGTATCAAAAGGAGCTAAGGGTAGGATTTCGTTCACTGAAAACTACTCTTCTATTTTTTGGCTGCTCCAGGTTTGTTAGTCATGTGAGCATGGACAAAAGAATCGACAGCCAATGGGAAAAATTATCACACGGCAATTATTAGTGATGTTCAAGTGCTTCCAGATTTCTACCTTCAAGACCCAGGGTTGGACTGCATTTCCACACCATATTTTGAAATTAAGTCTTTCTTTGGACAACTGTGGACAACAAAGTGTTTCTTTGGACAACTGACATGTATCCCACTGGATCCTTTGAAAGTCAGTGAGGGATTCATCATATCCCCCTCTCAATTCCACAGTGATCTGGGAAGCACGTGCGTACATACAACTTTAATATCCCTGCACCCTGAGCAACTGTGGTGAGCAGACTCCCCAACAGCCTACAGTGGACTTAGAACAGGATCAAGAAATAAACTTTCTACGTGTTAAGCTGCCAGCATTTGGGGTTTATTTTGACAATATAAACCTGTCTGCCCTGACTGAGATTTATCAACTGACAGTTGGGCAAATACCTAACATTTGTCTCCCTCCCACCCTCCATGGAGAATTTCTCAGATGCAAGCAGACTGAAGAGTCATAGCTTAAGTGAAGTCTCTTACTCCTTCACCCATTAAAATGCCTGGGACTGCAGAGGAAATGGTTTCCATCAGCCATCTGACCAAAGAGTGACAGATCCTCACGTATGTCCCCAACAATCTTCATTCAAACCATAGAATAGGAGTCCTCTGTGAAAATTTCATCAAACTGTTTGTTGCTAATTCATACCTCTTTTCCTAGATCTCAGTTGAGGTATGTACATTCAGACATGTCTGTAAGGAAGCAGAATAACGACTGAATCTCAAAAGGGGCTCTGAATTCCATCATATGGATAAGATTTGCTGGCTTTCCCCCAGAGACCAGGCTCTTATGCATATCTTATGGAGGCAGAAGGTAAAGATGAAAACACATCATAACTCTTGTTCATCAAGGCATAAAAATTTTAATCACCAGTAAATATGGTTAATTTACGATCTTAAGCTTTGACCAGCAATGTTAGCTACTCCTTTCTTAGGAAGAAATTAGGAAGTTGTGAGAAGAGACATGCTGGAAAAGTGGTTGGAAAGTTACTATAGCAAAGGCAGATTTTTTTTTAAATGCTCATTTATTTATTTTGAGAGGAGGGTGGTGGGAGGGAGAGGCAGAGAAAGAGAAAGAATTCCAAGCAGGCTCCTTGATGTCAGGGAGGAGCCCCATATGGGGCTCGAACTCACAAACTATGAGATCATGATCTGAGCCAAAATCAAGAGTTGGATGTTTACCTGACTGAGCCACCCAGGATCTCCAGGAAAGGCAGATTTTTTAAGAGGAGGATAATTCCACCTCCCTCAAATCTCTTTCTAATTGACTGACATTTCTCTACTCTTCCTTCCTCTGAAGGGATTCAGGCCATCATGTTTCCTCATCTGGATCATGCCAACAGAACTCTCCTCTCCCTGATTCCAGCTACTTTCTTCTTCAGTCTGTGTTCTGTATTACAACTCAAGTGATATTTTTCTAAAAATACAAATCCAAACTTTCAGGATCTTGCTTAAAATCCTTCCCTTCTTTCTTTTGCTCTAAAGATATGGTCTAGACATCCTTGTATGACCTGCAGGAGCCAGCAGTATCTGCTTCTTCCTCTACTTCCTTGGAAGCACCCATCTTGCACCACTGAGCTCACAGTTTATTACAACCACACTAAACTTCTAATTATTAAAAAACACCACCCTCCCTCTTGGCAAATTGCATTTACCATTCCACTTTCTGGAATAATCCCCCCCCCCCTCTTTTCATTGACTAATGTCTACTAATTCTTCTGGTTTCAAATTTAAATGTCCTTCCTTCCTGAAAACTTTGGTTAACTGCTCTACACAGAAATTATGACAAAAATGATCCCGGTACTTCCCACATGGGGAAGGTTTTCTTTCTCCTACACTGACTGCTGTCCTGTGAAGACCTAGCGGTCGATGACATAGGCAAAGGGTACCCTAGAATTTCGGGAGAAACTGGGGTTCATCTTTCCCAATATAATATAGCAATAGGATCACAGATGACACCTGAGAGTATTGATCTGTTGAGATAAAGGTCATGAAGGTCCATTTCAATTTGGTAAATGTAAGCCTTGGCCTCAGGGAGTTCACAGAAGGACCTTGCCCATGGTTCCACACTGGGTATTGTGGCAAAGGTCTTGTAATAATAAACAACAGACATTCTTCTAGTCTCAAAAATTCTTCAGTCCCCTCAACCTAATCCTTTCTCCTCAACTACATTAACTTATGGCTCCGTAATTTCTCTGTCAGCTGCCTTTCTTCCTTTGATTTACAAATACACTCAAAGCATTTTCTCTAAATCATTATTGTTCAAGTTACTGCCTGTCCTGGCTGTCTCCTTCCTCTTGTCAGCACATCCCCCGTAGAGTAAACCAGACCAATCACCCTCCATCACTCATACCATACTTCAGGCTCACTGGAAGTTCTTCAGTCACTCCAGGTTCACTCAGTTTGCAGTCAAGGATGATTGGACCCCACCTTAGCTTGTGATTCAGACTGACTCTCAATGCTCAGGAAACTTCGTGTTGGTGACATGCTCCCAGCCACAGCCTTACATGATCTTTCCTTACTAAATAATTAAGTTAATATCTTTCTCCTTGAAATTCTTTTTTTTTTAACTCCTAAGATCAGTCCTGTTTTGATTCTACTTCCTTTTAAGTCATATCTTCTGGGAAAGTAAAGTTCTACTGTTTGAAAAACAAACTACATTTTCTAATTTTTTTCATTGTTTCTTAAATAAGTTCTTAAAATAGCCTCACAACTGTATTTCCAGCCACAATTCAGTTAATATTTTTTAATGCTTACTATATGGTGAGCATTGGGCTAGAATTAATACGAAGGTGAATTAGATACAGTCCCTGATTGGTGGAAATCCCCTTAGAGGATCTGATTCAGTAGGTCTAAAATGAGATATGAGAATCTGTCTTTTGCATAAGAGTTCCAGGTGACTGGATGGATTCAAGAAACACTGGTCTGGAATAGTAGTTCTCAGACTTCAGTGTCCCTATGTATCTTTAGGGTCTTGTGTTAAAATAGCAGAGTTCTGGGCTCTGTCGGTCCATAGTCAGATTTAGTAGGATTCAGATTGAGCTCAGACTTTGAAATTTTTTTTTTTTTTATTTAAAAAAAAATTTTTTTTTCAACGTTTATTTATTTTTGGGACAGAGAGAGACAGAGCATGAACGGGGGAGGGGCAGAGAGAGAGGGAGACACAGAATCAGAAACAGGTTCCAGGCTCTGAGCCATCAGCCCAGAGCCCGACGTGGGGCTCGAACTCCCGGACCGCGAGATCGTGACCTGGCTGAAGTCGGATGCTCAACCGACTGTGCCACCCAGGCGCCCCCAGACTTTGAAATTTTTAACAAGACCTCCAAGTAATTCCTACACAAGGGGTATGAAGACAGTTCTATAAGAAACTAATGAAACAACAGGCAGTTGTGAGGATAGATAAATATTTCTGTTCCTTTGGTTCTGTCAGATTCTCTGCCTTTCGCCTCCTGGAAGCTTTTCAGTGAGCTCTTGCAGCAGGACTGAGTTAGTTAATGAGAGCTCATGGCCCTTAGCTGATACCAAGAGCGTTACTCTGCAGATTTATCTAACTAAAGTCAGGTTTTAAAAGGTCTTATTCCTAGCCAGGAAGCTCCTACTGTTACATAGTCAAGGAGGGACAACCTCCCCGCTGTCTCTAGGACCACACTCCAGTGAATCCAGCTGTGCCCGGCTTAAGTACTTGCCTCTGTGAGTTAGTGCAGGCTTCAAGGATTTCATATGCTTGGCCCCTTACCTGTCTGTAAATTTCTCTAATAAACTTTACCAAGTATTTGGATAGGAGTGTTCCTGTGTTCCTAGCATGTTCCTAGCCATAGCAAGGGCCATGCTAGTGTTCCTAGCATGGCCATTGCTAACCACAGTGGACAGACCACATTTATAGCCATATGGCTTTAACGAATGGATGAAAGAACTCTAATAGGCCATCTTGATTGTAGAACATCCTCCCAGTGATGACTGTAGATTACCATTGACAAAGCGAGCATATTGGCTGGAAGTCCCAATAGCTTCAGAGTGATCAGGTCATTGATCAGACTAAAATGCCTCATACCTGGGGAGTTGTGGTATTCATGAACCATCACGTCTACTGATTGTCCAGACCGCTAAAGCCCACAAGTAAAAGGATCAGTTGGAAATTCCAGAGAAATAAATTAACCTCAGGGTTATTCAAAAGGTAAAGGGGAACACAAACAAAGAACTAAATATGGCTGCTAGTAGAAGGGGAAACAGGCTTGTCTTAACAGAGCCTGGGAAGATCCAGCAGGAGAGTATGCACACAGGGTCAGCACGCCATCGCCAAAGAAATGTCTTCTGTGGAAGCTGCTCCCATAGGTAGAGAAAGTAGATGGGAACACAGAGAAGATAAGATTATGACCTCTTTATCGACCAAAAACAGACATAAGAGAGGCGCAGCAAGAATCAGAGAAGAGCCAGGGCCGGGTTCTCGCCCTAGGCTCCGTTTCCCATTTCCCATTCCCCACCCCAGGCAGAAGCCTTATACAAGGCTTTCTATATTGGTGCTTTTAAAGCTGTTGCTGGTTGTTTTATCTAGACTGCCTTGCTGGTATTTTGTTAGACTGTATAATTGATTTGGACTTTCTGAGCTCCTTAAATCCAGCACTTGTGAGAGGACAGTGTGGTTGGATGCAATCATTATGACCCCTGCTGATGGATTCTATTACTGTACATTTGGCCAGGGGCATTGCTGAGAAATGACTATAATCCTAAAACTTGCCACCGTCATGTGATTGAAACAATACTGCTTTCCAGGGGTAGAGAAATGTATTAGCCTCTACACAAAAGACTTAATGCAGGCAGGGATGTTATATAATACTATTTCTCAGTTTCACAACCTTATCTGACTAGTGGAAAGAAAAAGTCGCTAGTACTTAGTATTTCGCTGTGGATTGTCAGGTCTGTGCAGGGAAGTGTCCACTGTTGTTCCTACAGTGACGTGTATCATGATAGTGACTAAACAGATCATGTCTATTACAGGCATATTTGGTTTGCAGCCTTGGTCCATCTCTTTTTTTTTCTTTTTTTCTTAAAGTTTATTTATTTTGAGAGAGAGAGAGAGAGAGAGAGAGAGAGAGAGAGAGAGAGAGAGAATGAGCGGGGTAGGGGCAGACAGAGAGGGAGAGAGAATCCCAGGCAAGCTCTGCACTGTGAGTGCAGAGCCCATCACAGGGCTTGATTTCATGAATCACGAGATCATGACCTGAGCCAAAATAAAGAGTTGGATGCTTAACCGACTGAGCCACCCAGGTGCACCCCCCCCCCATCAGTCCAGCTCTTTTTCTGTAGTTCCACACAGAGAAAAGTGGGCTAAGTTTCCTTTCTTTTGTATATTTAGTGTACAATGACTGCCCAGAACTCCACAGCTAGTGATATGTCATCAGTGGGTTGGGGAAACACTAGCATACTGTGAATTGCTTGGTGGAATCCAAACATTCCATTATATTGCCTTTATAAAACAACTCTTAGTTCAAAATTTTTAAGCATGTACAAAAGAGGAATATATTAACCACCGTATCAATATTCTATAATATCAACACATATATTCTTATATAAACATTTATCAACATTCCAGTGTTCTTGTTTAATTTATGCTGCCATGTTTTTTTTTCTTGACAATATTTTAAGCAAATTTCAGATGAATATTCATAGTATTTTTGGAGTGGTCCCACCAAGGAAACTGCTTGCATTTGCATGCTGTTCAAACACAGTCAACTAAAGATAGATGGATCTCTTGTGAACACAAAAATCATGGTCCTTTTGAGAATATGTGGTTCTCGGTCCCAAATGATATCCCCAGCCTACAAGAGCAAATTACTGGTCTTGTAGCCACCATCTAAACCGAAGTGACTCAGTGCCTGGTTGGCCTTCTTAGGGACTGGTGGCAGTGTATGCCATGCTTGGGAGTTTTGCTATAACCAAGTCACCATACAAATGACCAGGATTAGATGGGAGCCCCGTAGCAAGAACTTGGAAGTAGCGTAGCCATCAGTAAAATAAGCCATGTCTTTTACCTCCGCTGTACCTTTCAACATAAATGTTGTAATCATAGTCTGAGAATAGTCTTTTTAAAAATTTTGTAAGGTTATTTATTTAAGAGAGAGCGCAAGTGGGAGAAGGGCAGAGAGAGAGGGAGAAACAGAATTCCAGGCAGGCTCCGCACTGTCAGTCACAATGTCACAATGTCATGAACTGTGAGATCATGACCTAAGCTGAAACCAAGAGTCAGATGCTCAAATGACTGAACCACCCAGTTTCTCCTTGATGGAAACTCCTTGACTTAACATTCCCATCCTTCCGTGGACCATCTCTG